>NC_050526.1:470084-483756 GCF_002922805.2 Oryzias melastigma
CTATCTATCTATCTATAACACCGAATGGAATTTTAAAAGTTTATTCAGTATTATAAAAACAAAATATAAATATATTTGTAATAATTTTTTACCGGTTTTATCGGTCACTTTACTCTCAAGAGTATTAGAGTTTGCGCCACTGGTCAGATGTTTCTCTAAACAATCGGTGTATTCAGGACCCATCTACACCTGTCTTCCATAAGGTGGACATTTCCTGTATTGCAGTTTTGTAGACACAGTTTGCACTTTGTCGGTGCTGTCTCCTGGTTTACAGTATTTGTAAAGTGAAGGCTCGTGGGATTCAGCTGTGAAGGTTAGGTTTACAATTAGTTTCAACCAATACTTCACACACACATTTTCATCAGCAGTATATGAGGTTCACCTTGGAAAAGATATTGATTGACATTTTCATGGAAGCACAAAAATATTTTTAAATGAATGAACAAAATGTTCAACAATTTTGTGTTCAATGACACAAGCATTGAAATAAAGATTATTAGCTGTATAAACAATGATTGTCCAGTCTGAAGAAGTAAAGTTAATTTTGACAGACATGATAAAAGCAAGTCGATATCGATCATGTTATAGAGATTTGTACTTAATCAGTTACCTTGTGTCCGAAGTCATATGCTATTGTATAAAATGATCATGAAACTACTACTGAATTGTGCCCAAACGACTAAATGTTGTGGATTGCACTAACTGTTGTTAAAAGTTTAATTTTGTTGTGAGAAATGTACCAAAGCGACTGAGAAAAACACTTTTTCTTTTATTTTATTTTATTTTATTTATGATTTTTTTTTTTCTTTTTGTTCAGGCACTTGTTAGTCGACTTGTAGTCCCTGTGAGGACCCCTCAGTCATCAAACATGGCGGCGTCCGTAAGGGTGTGCAGTGCCCTCCGTATCACAATCGGAGGTAAATTATCTTCCTATAAAAATGCTTTTTGTGCCTTTTTAGACCCTATAGAATCATGTTTCCCGTTTCACGGCTATTGGCGTATTTATTCTTCGAAACAATCAAATGTTCGTGTTTTATTATCTGTTGGGAAAAACCCGCCGGTGCTGTTTTTATGTCAAACTTAAGCTAATATTTCTGTTGAAAACAACTACTAGTTTGCTCCTAACATGTTGAAGTTGCTGACATTATATATTAAAAATAATAATAATACATTTTGATGGTTTCATGTGTTCGTGTTATGAGTCATTTAATCGTTTGGTGCTTATGTGACGTTTCTCATTAAAACGTCCTTCAAACAAAATAAGCTTTCTATGTTTATCTGTAAACTTCCCAGATCAGCATTTAAGAACTTAGATGGAGATCTACTACAGTTATGATGGCGCTTGTCATCAGCATTAATCTGTAAAAATAAATATGAATTTGGTTGCATAAGCTAAACTTGGTTGCATTATCCAAATTTGCTCTCATTTGGCTTTGGTACTTCGTATCCTTTTTTTTTTTCTTTTTAACCCCAAATTTCTCTTTGCCTATTAATTTTTTTTAAAGTCATATTAGGTAGCGTGCCTGTTCATATTATTATAGCTTAGAAGAACTACTTACTTGTGCAAACTAGACATTTTGCAGAGATTAAGTTTTATTAAATAAATAACAAACATGCCAAACTGCTGTCTGTTTGTTGTGTTTTTGCTCTGATGCTGCCAAATTGTTCCGTGTTTCTGTCAAAGCTACCACAAACGATTATTTTAATAGTCGACTAATCACCCATTATATTTTTCGATTAGTTGACTAATCAGGTCATGTGCAAATTGGATGTAAAGCAAACATCTTAACCATCATTAGCTTTAAACTAACTAAAAACTAGATATATAGCATTGCCTGAAATAATGCTAATACGAATGCTGTAAGCTGAATTTGACTGCTGAAGATGCTAGTGCTGATAGCTGAAATCGCTGAAGCTGAAAGCCAGCTGAAGTATTAGTTAAGTGCCAAATTAGCCAAAAAAAAAAAAACTTTAAAAAAAGGCCTACGCTTGCCAAAACAGCTATCTTTCAGCTGAAATATTAGCTTGACTCCACACTAGCCTAAAAAACCGAAAAAATTCAAAATTAGCCAAAATAGCTAGCATGCAGCTGAAATATTAGCTAAATCCAAATTAGCCTAAAAAGCTGGGGAAAAAAACGAAATTAGCCAAAATGGCTAGCATTCAGCTGAAATATTGGCTAAACTCCAAAATATAAAAAAAGAGACAAAATTAGCCTAAAAAAACTAGCATGTAGATTAAATATTAGCTAAACTTCAAATAGCCTAAAAAACTGAAAAAAATCCTAAATTAGCCAAAATAGCTAGAATATAGCTGAAATATTGGCTAAACTCCAAAATAGCCTAAAAAGCCCAAATTAGCCAAAGAAAAGCTAGCATGCAGCTGAAATATTAGCTAAACTCTGAAATAGCCTAAAAAACCCTAAATAAATGTCAAAATAGTCCAAAAAGCTAGCAGAATGGCATTTTAACTTTCCACTTAACTACAGTCCTACTCCATATAATATAAAGTAACAACTAATCGACTATCACATTAGTCGTCAACAATTTAATATTCAATTCTTCGTTGGTTAGTTGACTAATTGTTTCAGCTCTAGTCTCTGTAAAGTATTTTCGACTGACATTTTTAATTTTGAAAGCTTTTATGGTAGCCCTAATACTCCCATCATAAGAAAAGGACCAGAAAAGGTGAGGAAAGGCAAAGGTGGTGGGGCAGAAAATGGTTATTTTTGGCATTTTTCTTTTTCCTTTTAATTGATGACACTCCAGCCTCAGCTGGTCAAAAAACAAGCAATTTTAAATGAGTTTTAAAGCAACTTGTAGAACGATGTCATTCACTTCAGTCCTGTTGTTTTTTTCTCAGGGTGGTCAGTGTGTCGTTTTCCTTACTTAGCATAACCCTTTAATATATGTTTTTTATGTGTTTTATCTCTTCAGGTGCAGCCTCAGTACGCTCTCAGGCTGCGGTGGGCGCTGTTCACTTCTCCCATTTTCTGTGTCGAGCCTCATCGTCATCTTCTCTCCAAAGACAAACTGCGTTTCCACTCAACCCACCAACATGGCAGCAGACCAGACATGGCAGCTTCTTCAACAAGTGTAAGTCAAAGATGACAGAAATGTGTTTTCTTTTTCTTCTTGTACAGCAGAAATACAATTTTTTCCTAAAATTATACTTTTAGGATTCACTTTTTGGGGTTACTGTTGATACTTTTTATATCATTTAAATGTTGTTTCAGTAATAAAATTATTGTGTTGTTATGTCTCTGACATAAACTAATAGATTTTGAATCTGCTGTTTAATGCAAAAACATGACAAACTTATTTTTATAGCACAACTGTAAAACACTGAGGTACTGGAAGAAAAATGTAAAGTAAAACATGTATATATCAGCATGCTCTTTTTTAAAAAATTCAGATTTTTCCTGATTCCTGATATTTTCTGAATATTTACAGCAGGCGCTCAAACTGTTTCTGCTTTTTGAAATTTGACAATTTTTTGATCATATTTTGTAATAATATGTTTGGAAAAATGTATTTGACTAATTAGAAATCAAAAACGCAAATTTAAAAAACATTTCTACAGAATTTCTGACAGTAAATTGAACTTAATTTGCTTAGTTGTTTGACATGTAAAAAATCTAAGCAGAAATGACAAAACTTAAATAACTAATCTAATATGTATTCAATCATTAGTATTTTTTCATTAAAGCTATGCGCCTCAATAAAGGGATAAAAGAGCCACAGGTTGCAGAAACCTGGTCTAGACTCAGGATCTATCAGAAATAGTGCTGTCATGCAATTCATTTGTTTGTACAATTAATTTAATACAATGACTTGTAATTAATTCATTTAAAGTGCAGGTATTTTTAAGGTAACAATTACTGTAAAAAATGCTGTATTGTCTTGAAATTTGTAGTAATTATGTGACATCAAAATACAATTCTAAGCATCTTCCAGGAGGCAGAAATATCCAGGAACTTAACACTAAATAACAGCAGAATTTCTCCTTCAAGCATTTTTTAATTATTTTTGGAAAATGGCGCGCCCCCAAAAAGCATCAGACACCCCCTACACCCAAAAAAGGGTAACAGCTTGATGCAGTCCAAGCGGTTTTGTTCGCACTCAAAAGTGCAATGTGAAAGCAAACCAAACCAAAGTGAAGAGTTTGATTTCCTGTCAAATCAAACCAAGCTTCTTGGTCTGAAATGACCTTTATTTTCACTCGATATGACGTTTCAACTTTAAAGTCAATAAAACTTGTTTACAGAAAGCTAATGAGAAGAAAGCAGAGAGGAAGAGCTGAGTGCCTCAGGTTTTTTGAGATATTGAAAAGCACTTTGACAAGCTGTCAGCGAGCTGTCGGAGCAAACATTTTATGCAGATTTAGTTTGACTTGTTTGATGAGTTTGCAGACGGAGTCTGAGCTGTTTTAAGTGCAAAGTAGATGCTTTTTTTCTGTTTTCAGTCACACAAGGAGACCGAATGAAACTCTGACATGTTTGTGTCCTCACAGTGACGGCAGAGGAGCTGTGGAAAGGTGTTCTGGCAGAGTCCGGCGCCGGAGCCCGGAAGGGCAGAGGGAAGCGGACCAAACGGAAGTTAAAGAGAGACCTGAATCGAGGACAGGTCATCGGAGAAGGTATGACTTTTTCATTTTCAGAAGATTTGAGATCAAAGTTTTGACCTTTGATTTTCAAAAGAAGAAAAATGTGCAACAAAATGCCTGAAGGTAACGATGATCTATGTTCTTCTTCTCAGGCCGCGGCGGGTTCCTGTGGCCCGGCCTGAATGCTCCGGTGTTGAAGGACGGTACTTTGCAGAGCATGAGCAGAAGAGGAGAGACTGAACAGCAGGAGCTCCAAGCTGAACTGGGTACCTGATCACAGTTTACTGTCATCCGAACTAGAGCTGCCACAATTAGTCGACTAATCGACTATTAAAATAGTCAATGACTAATTTAATAGTCGATTAGTCCTTACTTTATATTATATGGAGTCAGAATGTGGAAAATTGTGAGAGTTCAGCACAGAAAAAAATCACTTTTTTTTTTGTATTCAAGTCAGTGAGACCAAAACTTTATCTTAAGTGAAAATGGTTGTTTCAGATGCCGATCTCATGTGATTTAATCTTGTTTTAATATCAGAAACTAATGAAGAACAGAGGGTGCACAATTAGGACTGCCACGATTAGTGGACTAATCGATTATTAAAAAGTCAACGACTGATTTAATAGTCGATTTGTTGTTACTTTATATTATATGGAGTCAGAGTGAAGTAAAGTTGAAAGTTAAAATGGCCTTATGCTAGCTTTTTTGACTATTTTTGCATTTATGAAGGTTTTTTAAGCTATTTCAGAGTTTAGCTAATATTTCAGCTACATGATAGCTGTTTTGGCTAATTTAGTTTTTTTCAGTTTTTTAGGCTAGTATGGAGTCAAGCTAATGTTTCAGCTGCATGCTAGCTGTTTTGACAAACTTAGGGGTTTTTTTTGTTTTTTAGGCTAATTTGACATTTAGCTAACATTTTAACTGGCTATCAGCTTCAGCGATTTTAGCTGTCAATTTCAGCATCTTCAGCTATCAGCACTAGCATCTTCAGCAACTGAATTCTGCTTACAGCATTCACACTAGCATTATCACAGGTAATGCTATATATCTAGTTTTCAGTTAGTTTAAAACTAATGATGGTTAAGATTTGTGCTTTACATCCAGTTTGCGCATGACCTGATTAGTCGACTATTAAAATAATAGTTTGTGGCAGCACTAATCCAAAGCTGAACGGAATTCTCCCATAAACAACACCTCAGCTCTATATTAATTTATTTATTTTTTGCCCCAAAAACATTACAGAAATTACAGCAGTCAGTTCTGTTGGAGCTGAAATAAAGTGAAGGAGAAATCTTTTTCTGAAAGAATTTGTATTTCAAAAGTTTTTTTTCTTTAAACTGATTTATGATTATTTGACAGAATGCATGTTTAACATCAGACGTGGTGATTTAAATCTGATTGTCTCTTTGTTTTCAGTGCGTCAAAAGGATGAGTGGGAAAAGAGGAGGAAGATGAGGGTGAAGAGGGAGAGAGGGTGGACCGGGAACTCCTGGGGGGGCACCAGTTTGGGTCCCCCTGATCCTGGACCCAATGGAGGTAACCTGCACCCAGAGAGTTTAAAGCAGACCCAGTAGAATGTTTACAGAAAGAGAAATCCCGTTTGTCAGACAGAACCGAGTGTGAAGCAGAATCGTGGCCTCGGTGCAGCCTGGATGAGCCACTCTGAGTCAAGATCATAATACTGCATCCTCAAAGGCATCATGCTCGCTCTCAGACAGAAACAGTCACAGGAGGACATGCCGACCCCTGCAGGGATGGATAGAGAGGCATAATAAAGGCCATGCTGCTGTGTTCTGTAGATTGACAGAGCAGTACAGCAGCACATTAGCACTGATTAAGATGAGACTTCAACCAAAGTGTCAACTGGAATCATTTCCTAATAAAGGAGCTCATTCCGCTCACATCTTCGCCCGTTTTTGCATAGTTTGGTGGACTTTTATGACCCACTTTTAGAATTGATTGTGACTTTGTCCTCTTTTGGATCTCAGAGACACATGAGTGAAAGAGCGTTGTCCTTTTCAAAGTGCGTTTCTGTGTCTTTTATTCCCATTTCAAAAGCATCGTCCACATCAGTGCTCTGGCCACGCTGGGATCTCCATCAAATAACGACAAAAAGAGGGAATTACCTGTTTCCACAATGCAAGCCAGCTAGAAAAGCTCTAAATTAAATTACCTACTACTGTTATTTAGTATGATTTTGTTTAAAAAAAGGAATTTGTTTGATGAAAGTGGTTTTTTTTCCTTATCTAGGCGATCTTAGCACTTTTCCTCATATGCAGGTGCGGACTTAGCATTTTGGGGGCCCCGGGCGAACAATAACATGGGGCCCCCTGAGGTGTTTGTAGTAATTATTTTAGTCAGGTTTTACTAAGAGGGGCAAAAATACTTTATAACTGTTTACTATTGAGTGTCATCAATTAAAAGGAATAAAAAAAAAATGCCAGAAATAACCATTTTCTGCCCCACCACCTTTGCCTTTCCTCTCTTTTTCTGGTCCTTTTCTTATGATGGAGTATTAGGGCCACCATAAAAGAATATAAATATATAAATATGTGAGAATAAAGTTATAAAATTACGAAGAAAAAATCACAAGACAAAATCATAAATTCATAACTTAAAATTTTGGAATTTTACATGGAATTTTTTTTCAAAGTAAAGTTCTAATTTAATGAAGGAAATTCAATTTGTTTCTCATAATTTTATGATTTTATTTTTGAGAAATTTTTGACCTTTTTCCAACAATTTGAGGATTTTGTCCTCATAATATTTTATTTTGTAACATGAATTTTGAAAAAAAAGTCATTGAATTTTTTTCAAAATAAAGTTCAAATTTAATTGAACAATTTTGATTTTTTTAAATAAATTTACGATTTTATTTTTGAGAATTTTTTACCTTTTCCCCACAATTTTATGAATTTGTCACAATAATATTTTTATTTAATAACATTTAATTCTGTTTTTCTTTTTCCTGTTTTATCGTTTTTTTGCATTCTCCTCACACTTTTCTTTTTTTACCATACAAGGCTTCATCTTACTGCGTTTTTAAAAATTTTTTTTTTTATTTTTTTATGTAGACATTAATAGATCTTATTGTCTGCGAACTTTAATAGAGACGAGAAACTGTGGCCCCGCCCATGGCAGTCGATGTGTCATAAACTCAATAATCTGCTCACATCTTCACCTGATCAAACATGATTTGAATAGAGAAATACTCAAAAACTCTGATTTAATCTTAAATTATTTTGGACATGTCTTCCATTATGATGGTAAAAGAACAAAAACATAATTTTTTATTGGAAATTTCATTTATTTACCTACGACTACATCACACGTTACAAGAAAGCATACCAACAGATTTGAATAAAATAATTTGAAAAATGATAATTTAACACATTCTGGATTTTACCAGAAGAGGACATCGTCTGTAGTTTGATTTATCATAATATAAATCAAGGACGGGGATTTACTTTGAGCTCCTCTATTCTGTTGCTCAGCTTCAGTAAACTCCGCTTTAATTTAATGTAATAATTCCAACACATAAAGTTAGAATGCTTTCCTTTTTATTCCTTTTCTGTCATTAAACGGGATCATGCGTCTCCGTCTGTGACACACAGAATGAGACTTCATTAGATGCTATCCGCTACATCTTGCTGTTGCACGTCTGCAAAGCGGATTTCTCTTGTTCACCTTTTTGTGCGTCTAATCTTCTGGCGTAAATGAGGACCACCGTCACAGAGAGCAGAGCGGTTAGCTGTCAGCACAGCTGTGCATGTGGGCTTTGGAAGGGTCACATTCTGATTTCCATAATGTCAGTCCAGCGTTTGTTTTGGGACGGTTTATATCGGGACTCCAGGTTGAATGTTATGGTCTGACAAAGCCCACAGCTCCACCACACAAACCCAGAGGAGCAGTGCTGACTAATCGCAGCTGAATCACGGATGCTCTGCTCCCGGCCTCCTGTTCCCTGCAGTGTTACATGTTTAAACTCTGCTCTTTGTTGAAATTGAGTTGTTTACCTCAAACTGCAGATGGAGAGCAGAGTTCCTGTTCACTCTGTGCTTCCATTTCAGTCCTGCTTGCTGGTGGTTGGCTGTGAAGTGGCGTGCAGACAGCTGCACCCCGGTAGCTTTTGTTTCGTCTTACAGATGGTGAATGAAGCTTCCGACTGAGAGCCGAGCGTGTTTGTCTGCGTACTCCTCTGAGCCTCTGCATTATCTGGGTTTTTGTTCATTGTTAATTGGTTAGAAGTAAACTATCTCTTTGTTGTGGAAGCGAAATCCTTCAGAGGTCACTGGAAATGGATTAATTGTAGCCGGAGATTGGTTTAATCTGCTTATAGAGGGTAGGCATTTGTGTTTTAATGAGCTCCTGTTTTGTTTAGTTTGACTTAAATTGGTCTTTCTTCTCTCTTCTGTCGACAGAAACCTACGAGGACTTTGATTCGCGGGTTATTGAGGTGAGTCTCTCATTAACATCTAAACAAGCTCAAACGAACGTTAGCAGGAAGGAAAATTTAAAACAATAGTCCAAGAAATATCCAGCTGTTGTCCAAACCTGATTGATCTCTTTCAGGGTGTTGCTGGGGCCTATCCCAGCTGTTATCGGTTTGTCACAGGCTTAAAAAATATGACTTTTAATTTAAACAAAACTTTTCTTTATATTTAAAGGTCATAAATAGAACTTCAAACTTTGTGATGATTTCCAGGAAGCAGAAGATCTTAAACATTTTATTCAAAAGTGTTCAGTTTACATTCACATAAATACAATATGATACATAAAGCCAAATCAGAGAAATACATTTGAAACTGTATTTAACCAGCTAGAAAAAATATGACATTGAACTTGTTAATCCACGAGAGACTTATAAAAGGTACTTTTGTAATTAGGTTATTTCTTGTAATAGTTTGTTATAGATTTTTATGAAATAACAAGATTTTCTGCTGCCATTGATTATGTTCTATGACATTAAGAAAAGGTTTTGTACTCAATCTCTTTGGCGTTTTCTCTCATTCGTCCTTCCGTGTAGCTGTGAGATCAGCGTGACAAAACTCCGTCTGAAATAAACGTCAACCTATTTTAATGTGCTGTGATTGAGATTGTATTGAACGAAATAAAAATATGACAATTATTTGTAGTTTTTGGACAAAAGCGATCTTTTATTTTAATAAATAAGGTGGAAGATGAACGTCGATCTGCAGCGTGCTGCGTAGGATCCGCTGTGGGGGCGGAGTCTATTGAAGCTGTCTGCTATTTAAAATCCAACAACAAGGATACAGATCGTCTTATTTTAGATGGAGACCGATATGAACTTTTTAGAACGAGCACCAGGGTTGTCTAACTCCGCCCACCACTGTTGTGGAAGGCGACAATCCCCCCGAATACAGAGGAGTCAGACACACCTCCACATATGAGCAGATTACAGAACGCCTGAAATCCAGCTGGATCAAACTAAAATACTAAAATACACGTTTCTTTTTTGCTTTTCCACTGACATAACAATTAATATTCATGAAGAAAAAAAATTACAATTATAAAATAAAAAGCTTCAAAAGAAAAACGTCAAATGGACAACAATGCACCCAGAAAACAAACTTAAAGTTTTAAGTTCCCTGGAAGCTGAAGCCACACAGGAATACACGACCTGTATGACAACATAAGAAAGATTACATCGCAGAGGAGTGAGGCCTCTGTCTTCATCTGAACACATAGAGGATCTTTGTGGCATAAAGAAATCTATGAATTTATCCTGGAGTTTTTTCCTCTATTTTCATTCAAAAACATGCAAATTAGTTTGTTTAAAACATTTGCCCTTGTTGTTTTTATTAAATCACTCCTAAAACTTTCATTATATGATATAAAAACAGTTTGTTGAACATTTTTGGGGTTTCCACAGTAAAGTTGATCACTTTTTTCCAGACGAAATTTTCTGTTTTTGCATGATTTTATGTCTAGTGTGTGAATACAACACTTAAAAATGACAATATAAAGGTAGTGCCACATAGGAGTGGTTGTGCTGATTAAAATGATACTAGTCAAGCAAGCAGGTAGTCTTTTAAAGTGAAAATTCTGTGGTAAAGTAGAGTTTTAGGCCCTAAGCTCCAAAGGGTTAAATAATTTAAATGGCAGCAACTCAGTTCAGAGATTTCTATTTAGATGGAATTATGAAACAACCACAAAAACCAAAGTTTGAGGAAAGCACTTTTAAAGCATAAACGCTAACCAAAGCAAAACAAATATATTTGAAAAATATAAATAAAAATCCAAACGTTCAGTAGTGTGAACCACTTTCAAAGTAGTTTAATCTCTCGATATTCTAAGAACAACAAGTAAATCTGGTTATTCCAAAACAAAACAAAAAACCTCTGAAAAGGTAGAAGTGACCTTCGTAAATCTTAAAGTGGATTTTCTATTCATTTGTGATTTTCAAGGCTGCATATATTTTTTGCCAATCCTGTCTCTAAATTGAGCCTTTTAGAACTGAACATCATTGTTTTGGCTGAAATAGTGATTGAGATGAGATGAATGCAAGAAAAAAGTAAATTCTGAATTGAAAAGAAGAGTATTACAGCGGTAGTTTCAGGTTAATTCAGAATTTCCCCTTTTTTCCCATCATCCCACAGATGTTTCACATCTGGGCCTCATGTCTGCATTTTATCTTCATTTAATTGTTATTTCTAAACGTTCCTGGTCCTAATTTATTCTTTCGCCTTAAACATGCAGTTAGAATTCGCGTCACGCTGATAGTCTTCCCCAGACGTTTCACCTGCATAAATATTAAGGGTGAGAAAGATTTCCCCCTGAAACCAACACTTAATGCTGTCATCGCTTTCTAAAAATATACTCTGCGTGTGCACGTGCATGTGCACGCTCCTCTATAACTTCCTCAACCTTAATGAAATGGAAGAGGCTTACAGAAAAAAAAAGCTTTTTCTTTTTTCTTCAAGGACGATGCGGCTGCATTAAAGAGCACAACAGAAGAGAGGATTAGGAGAAATGTTTAAGACCCAAGAGTCGAAAATTTTAAGAGAAAATCTGCAAAAAGTCAAGTCAAATTTCATCAGATTGATTAAAAAACAGCTCTACAATTAAAGGAAATGTACTGACACATACAAATGAGATTTAACCAGGAAGGAAAACATGAAGTGACCTCACTAATTAGGTCAAATTACAAGCATCTGCTGTTTGTTTGGAGACTCATCTGGAACGCATGACAGCCAGTTAGCGGCTAACAAAGAGGTGAGCGGGGAAGGAGGCAGAAGTGATGTTCATGGCCTCCATCCAGGTGAAGCAGCCATTTGGACGGGACTCCAGGGTTTCATTATCTGAGATGAATCATTGTCAGGTTTCTCTCTCTCTTTCTCTGTCCTCCTTGAAGTCAACAACCTTGAAAGTTTCTTTCCAAGTAAACAGACAGTAAGTCAGATAGTAGACTTTTGGGGGAAATTGAATTCAGGAACTTTGAAGAACTGAAAGAAAACACAACACTGATGGTGACATTCACAGAAAAGTCTTAGCTGATGAAAAAAAAATAGAGTTAGATCTATACTTTTTTTATTTTTGTCACTGCTTCCATAAAAGTAATTATAGTAATGGAAAAATATATCTATGACATTAAAAGTGGACATCTATTATTTTACACACTTCTTTCACATGCAGCCACATGTTAAAATGCTGCCTTTCATACAGAACGTTTCAATGATGAGTCACTGGTACAGACCCGATCTGAGGTTTTAAGCAACGGGCGCGGCGGTCTGGCAGCAGCGTGGATTGGGCGGCGCGCTAAGAGTTCAGATATCTGAATTTTGGCTAGGTCACCGTAGCACATCTACGAATCAGTTTTGGGCTCATGATGTTTTCAATGACTCGATCGACGGATATAATCTATTTTATTTAACATTTATTTTACCAGGAAATCCCATTGAGATTAGATCTCTTTTTCAAGGGCGACCTGAGCCGAAAGGCATCAACACAGGAAAATAAAAAAAGTTAACCAATAAAAGATAATAATAAGAATAGACCTATATATCTATTCATGTTTCCTATCCCGCTGGGGCCGTGGGGTTGCCAGAGCCCATTCACGATACTGTTGGGTGAAGGGGGAATACATTCTGGACAGATCACCAGCCTGTTGCACTCACGACAACTCTCTGGTTGCCGGGCAGCCAGCTGCCTGTGGTCCAGCGTAACTCACTCGGTTGCTGCACCGGCAGATAGAGAGCCGCTGCTGGGTGTGGAGGCTGCCTGCTCAGGCCTCTTAAACTTTGTGATATTATTATTTTCACTGAGATAATAATTAAAAAAAGTTCCCCCAATTTTATTTTTGTACGTGACTGTGAGCCTTCAAAGTCAGTCACAGAGTCACAGAAACACAGTGGAAGTGGCTGTCATACAGACACAGCTCTGAGTGAGATAGAAGCCCTCGGTACTGGGAGAATCTGAATGATCACATGAACCCCGACATTGAGATGTGATTACGATGTTTTTGTAGAAATCTCCTTAATAAATACACCTGATCACTCAACATTATCTGTGTCTTCCATACATTGGAAGTGAGAAATCCACTGACACT
This sequence comes from Oryzias melastigma, assembly GCF_002922805.2. Classification (NCBI taxonomy): domain Eukaryota; kingdom Metazoa; phylum Chordata; class Actinopteri; order Beloniformes; family Adrianichthyidae; genus Oryzias; species Oryzias melastigma. Next base: position 483,259 of record NC_050526.1, read on the forward strand.
CCATGTAGCGATCAGGCGAATAACATTAGCCGGCTGCTCCTCCAAAACGGCAAGCAGCAAATTCACCACATAGCCAACGAGAGGTGGCCAATGCGAATTTGACGCTCAGATTCCTTAAATTACAGGAAGACCATAAAAATATGACAACAATAAAAGCATTTTATCTTCTCTTCAGAATAAGAGAAAATGAAATACATGGAAAAATAATTTATTTAAATGTACAATGCTATGTGTAGTGTGTAGTCGCAAAAAGGCCGATATTTACAGCACTACATGCGTGAGACGAGCACTAATAGATTGAAATAAGAACATCCATTTGGATAGAAGCGATAGCGAGCAAGAAGCATCTCCACCGCCGTCCTGTCACTGATCAGGCAGAGAGAGGCCAAGTCTGCCCTCCTGCAGACACCCCTGAAGTGACAAAAGCAGCCTGGAGCGCGGCGGCCCAGGAGGCCTCGCCATGGGAGCGCCACCAAGTCACCAGAATGGAGACGTAGC
>NC_050526.1:487348-489699 GCF_002922805.2 Oryzias melastigma
CAGACGGATAAAATTTGTTTCCATCTTTTCTATCAAACGTGCCTGCAAACTAAGTTAAATGCACACAATTAGCAAATGATAAAAAATATATAAATTTGCATAATAATGCACTAAAGTTATGCAAGTAAAAATAAATACATAGTTTTCTGTTCTTTTATCCCCACTTTGTTGTAATACTGGGTGATAAAACGATAACAATAGATATCGCGATAGACTTTTATTTTGAAGGGTCAAAAAATTGAAAGTATTTTCTCCTCTTTGGCGAATATAAGTTGGAGAATATATATATATATATATATATATATATATATATATATGTTTACCTTTTCTTAGTTAATTAAAAAACTTGCTACACGATTTTAGTGCACCTGTTATGTTGAAAGTCTGAAAAGAAATAAATATTAAAGTCTTAACCTGCTGATGATTATACGTTTAGGTTTTCATATTTCACAAACATAGTTATTTTGTTTATATTATGATATTTATCATTATTGCATGATATAAAAAAAGCTATAATGAGATATAAAAAATTCCATATCGCCCAGCCCTACTTTGTTGAAATGAACTCCAGTAAAACTTTAGTTGTGTAAAATTGATATACCTTCCTTCCTCGTTTTATCTTGTCTTTTTCTCCACTTTTTACTCTATTATCCACATATTATCCTCCTGAATCACCTTTCAACCATACCTGTGTTCACCTTGAGTCATTCATTTTACCCAATTTGCTTCCTGCTGCAGTTCTTCTGCTGTCTGTGTCTGCCATCTGGTGGCCGGTCATGGTATTGCAGAAAGTTGATTGGCTTGATGACCCAAATGAAGCATAATGGTGATTTGACTTGTGGAAATTAAACCCCAGCTAAAGGAATTTAACAGCAATAAAATTGAAATAATTTTATGATAGTTCTCTAACTGGATCCCTGTTATTTTTGTATTTCTTTGCAGGTGAAGAGTGTTTTTAACATGACTGCCAAAGAAGGCCGAAAGAGGTCGATCAGCTGTTTGGTCGCTGTTGGAAATGGGAATGGAGCTGCAGGTTTGAATCTTCCAAAAAAATATGTAAAGAAATCTTGAAAATTTTAGTTTTTTTAAGTTTTCCCAGCAAGATTTTATTAATAGTCCAAAACTAAAGACCTAACAGTCTCTTCCATGTGGAGGTGCTGCTTTCAGCCTCTCATGACATCTTGTATTTAAAACTTCCTCAGCTAAAAGGAACTGAAATTGCAGGTTTACCAGGAGGGGAAGGCTGTGATTTCTGCCTCCGGTCTTTACAGCTCAGGGACAAATCCTTCATCAATAAATAACAGCGTAGCGCGTCTTCTCACGCCGTCAGGGCGGACTCTGACGTGATTTCCGTCTCTCCCTCCAGGTTTTGCTCTGGGAAAAGCAGCAGACAGAATCACAGCTCTGAGGAAGGTAAGAGTGTTGTTTCAATCTGTTAGAATTCTAAATGCTCTAAATAATAATTTTGTCTAAAAATATGTTTTTTAATCTTTTTTTTTTTATTGCAGGCTAAGAACCGAGCCATCCACTACCTGTACTATATAGAACGATACAACAACCACACAAGTGAGTTTTACAACTTATTCATCACATTTAATCAAAACTTTTATTTTTAATTGATGTGACTTCTTCTGTTTTATACATTTGTGACCAAACACACCACATTTTGACCTATTTAACAGATATATCGTTTAAACCACCAGCTTTATACAATGTTCATTCAGACTCCATTAAAGGGGTTAAACGAAGAAACCACATTATTTAATCACCCAAAGAATTACTGATAGATACTAATTAAGAGCCTCTTAATGAACCGCTCTCCCGACCAATGTTTAGGCTGATGAAGGCGCGGTCTACAGCAGAGCTTGTTTGCATTTTAATGGCATTCATGTTCACACTGCAGGTCATGGACGTTTAATGAGGTTTGAAAAGAACAAAATGACAGAAACTTGAATTGCAATTTGGATCCTACTTTGTTTTGAATTTAAAATCCACGATTTGGATAAGTCCTAGTTAGAGTGTATATATATTATATATGTATTATATATGTGTGTATACATATATATATATGTATATATTCTTTTCTTTTTTTTTGTTTCACAGTTTGATGCACCACTCGTTTCATGAGAAAAAAAAACAGTAATAATTTAAAAAACTTAAATAAAAAAACTCAAAAGTTTAATGGAATCAATCACTGCTGTGCAGCACACCGCCCTTCCCATCACCGCTGCTAAGCTGGGTTGGGGGGAGGAGTATTGCCGCTGTTAGTGCTTCTTTAAAACTTCAAGAATTAAAAAATGAAGAGCAGAAAACATGGGCTGAAAGTAAGTTAGTAAGATAAAAATCACAAA
>NC_050526.1:489843-494862 GCF_002922805.2 Oryzias melastigma
AGTAAGTTAGTAAGTAAATGTTTATTTCTATTGCACCTTTTGCAGATAAAAATCACAAAGTGCTTCACAAAGAAGACCGAATAAAATTACAGCCAGTCATCCACATACTGCAGATAAAATAAGATAAAAAACCGTAAAAGCAAAGTAAAACACAATAAAAGACAAAAATAAAATTACCTAAAAGCTCTTTTGAATAAAAACGTCTTTATCTGACTTTTAAAACACTCAACAGAGTTTACTGTCGTACTGACAACCGGAGGTCGTTCCAAAGACGAGGAGCAACGGCTTGAAAGGCAACGTCTCCTCTGGTTTTATAGCGAGTTTTTGGAATTGTTCATAGATTTTGGTTCAAAGACCTCAAGGAGGGAGTAGGGAGTTCAATGTATTTAGGAGTTTGTCCATGCAAGGCTGAAAAACGAGGAGTAAAATGTTAAAATCATTTCTAAATTTAGCTATTTATGTAAAGAGGACAGTAAAGGAGATCTGTGAGCTCCTTTATTGGCTCCTGTTAAAAGCCTTGCTGCAGAATTCTGAACAAGCTGTAGACATTTTAAAGAGCTTTTACCAAGACAAGTAAAGAGTGAATTACAATAATCTAAACGTGAAGATATAAAAGGATGGATAATCATCTCCAGGTCAGGTCTAGATAGATGTTTTTGACTTTTGCTACATTCCTCAGGTTTAGACACATCACACCGGAAGAGACTCTGAATGATCTGGTGAACCCAGACATGGTGACATGCTCGTCTCAGTAGAGCTCTCCAAAACATAGAAACTCAAGCTACTCGCTCAACGTTTTTTCTCCAGCAAAGGACATTTTAGGACGGGCGTTGAGCAGTGAATCTGTCGTGTGGTGAAAAAGAGGCACATCCAGGGTGAACGGCTGCTCTTTGTCTGCTCATCACTTCAGATCACACGCTTAGTGGTGACAGAATCAGAGAAATGATTCTGAGAGGCCAGACGGGAACATCTCGTACTCTCTGATTGTGAAGATCAGTTTGCAAAACTGCTCAGCTTACAGGAGAACGGAGGCTTCCTGCTTTTGCTTTAGGATGTCCATCAAGTCTCCGTCTGTTCCTTTTATTTTTTCTGTTTTGTCCAAAAAACAAGTGATTTAAAGTCCATCAGGTTAGGTCTGTTAGAAAGCTGTCTACCAGTTTCTGAAAAAAAAATTTGGTTTAAATCTGGAAGTTCAAATCGAGTCAAAACCTTTCACATTTCTTACTCTTTATCAGAGGAAAAGGGACCTCCTGCTGAGGAATAAAAAAGAAGTTATTTGCTCAAAATCTTCATTTTACACAAACTCTTATCTTCCTCTCCCAGCTGGAGGCGTTCTCTTTAAAGCCAGTCTCTCCAGTTTTCTGTCTCTAGTTTTAAAAGGCTTCTGGAAGCTTCCCGGCGCTCAGCCTTAATTCTCTCATTCAACCTGGGATCTGGAGGAAGCAGGGAGGGAAGCCGGAGAGATGTTTTAAAGCTCTTTGACACGAGAACTAGATCCCGACCCGAGGCCGGCGAGCCAGCAGCTCGCCGCTCCCGCTGAGACGCTGCGTGTGTCTGAATAAGTGATGAGCTGCAGCTGCTGCAGAGATCAGCAGATGAACATGTGGAAGGACATCTGGTGGGCAGGTGGAGAAACTGGAGCCCCGCTGGAGAATCCTGAAATTCAACCAGACTTTGCAAAACTAAGCTATTTTAGCAGTTTAATTGCTCTTGTTTGGTTTTATTTTATCATTTTTTATTGCTTTTATGGTTTCTGTGATTCTAAAGCTGCTTTTGTTTCCATCTTCAACCAGTTTATCATGATATTGAGTCCAAGTTCAAGAGGACGACGCTCCGCATGAAGAAACAAAACGAAGGTTTTTAAGATTCCTTTGGTGCATTTTTTCTACATTTTATGTCCTTTTAGCAGCAAAACATTTTTTTTGTTTTTTCCGCACATGTGTACAGGGTACGGTCTGCACTGCCACAGAGCCGTCATCACCCTCTGCAAGCTGATCGGCATCAAGGACATGTACTGTAAGGTGGAAGGATCGGTCAACCTCCTCAACATCACCAGAGCTCTGTTCACTGGATTAGCCCAGCAGGTGAGGTAGATTTCTGATTGAATCCACTTTTGTCACTTCTGGATCTTCAGAATCCTCTTTTTGTCAGTCTAGATCAGGGGTCGACAACCTTTAACAGTAAAAGAGCCATTTGGGCTCGTTTCCTACTGATCAAAACCCTTTTACCTTTAGTAGAGGCCAAATTAGCGAAAAATCTTGCTTGTTACTTAATTACTAGCTTAACTCCAAATCAGTTCCTCAGTAAATTAAATCAGCCAAAAATGTTAGCATGTTGCTAAAATAAAAGCTAAACACTGAATTAGCCTAAAAACTCAAGTAGAAAACAAATTTGCCAAAATGTTAGCATATATTGCTAAAATATTTGCTAAACTCCAAATTAGCATAAAAAAGTAATTAGAGTCCAAATTAGCCTTTAAAAAGCTAGCTTCTTGCTTAATTACTAGCTGAACTCCAAAATAGCCTCAAATTCCTCAGTAAACTAAATTAGTCAAAAATGTTAGCATGTTGCTAAATTAGAAGATAAATTCTAAATTATCCCAAAAAACTTCAGTAGATAATAAATTAGCTTAAGACATAATTTTTTTGATAAAATATTATCTAAACTCAAAATTAGCATTATATCCCAGTAGACAAAAAAGTAGCTAAAAACGTTAGCATGTTGCTAAAATAGAAGCTAAACTCTAAATTAGCCTAAAACCCGAGTAGATAACAAATTAGGAAAAAAAATGTTAGCATGTTGCTAAAATAAAACTCTAAATTTTTTGAAAATTACCATGAAGGTTTATGTATAGGCTGTGATCGTTACATTTTTTCTGTTAGCCAACAAACCGACCCCGGCCCCCCACAGGAGAAGAAAAGAGTTATGTGGCCCTCACAATAAAACTTTTGGGAACCTCTGGATTAAAGCACAATCAACCTTTTTCCATGTGTTTTAAAAAATATGCTGAGTCATGGTGATAGCAGAAAGAGGAGCTAATGCATTTAGTGAAGGAGAATCTTCATGTGAACCAACAAACATCTTTCTGGCTAAATTTTTTTTTTGCAAATCTAGAAAGCTTCATCATTAATGGGTTGGTTGGAGGCATTAAACCACCAAATGGTTCCTGAGTGCGGTTGTGTCTGCAGCTCACCACTCCCCCAGGGGATGAGACTTAAACTATGATTAGTAAATTTGCTTCTTCACTAAATAAATTAAACGTTTCCCAATTTCTTTGTGGGTTCTACTTTCATAAATAGTTGTTTTTTCTGCTAAATAAAAAAGCAGTTTTTGCCTGAACAGAAACCTTACTCTGAGCCAAACAGAATTTGTGTAAATTAAACACTTTTAACAGGTAAACCTGGTCTGAACTGCCAGATCCAAAGCTGGATCTCCTGGTACAGTCTTCATTTAGTGGACAATATGATGAATCTAAACAAATACTTTTGTACAATTGTGAGTAAAAGATGTTTTTTTTCCTGTTTCCTCTCTGCATCTTCCTGCCTTTTCTCTCCTCCAGGAAACTCATCAGGTTCTGGCTGATAAGAAGAAGCTCCACGTCGTGGAGTTTCAGTCAAACCAAGGCCCGCTGCCCATTGTGGTGGCGAGCCCCAAAGACGCCGTTCGCACCACCCCCGAGTCCGAGGACGAGATTCCCAACACCAAACTGCACTGGGGCGACGTCCGAGTGGCTCAGGGGATTAAACGCTCCGTCTGGACCGGCGTCAAGCGCACCGTCTGGTAGACCAGGAAAGATGGGAAGCAGGGAATCCCAGTTGTTGAATTCTTTTTTGACAGTACCAATGTATATTTGTTTTTAGGCTGGTTTTTTTGGGTCAACAAAAGTCTAAAATAAATAAACTTCTGCAATTTAACAAACTTTAAAATTAAATTCCAGAAAATACCACAAATTGAAATATCCTGTGCTTCCCCATGTGTAAATCTTTCAAACTGCAGTACAAAAAATAAAGGAAATAAACTGTCAAAAAGAGAAAGCTGCTGTCTGCCTCGTGCATTTCTCCAATTGTGTGAAAGTCCTGTGAATAATTAGGATAGGAAAGTACATAATTACTATTTACTAGACTTTTTGTCAGTTATTGACAATTTTTTATGAGCAAATCGAGCTTCAGATTTTTAATTGTATAATATTATATTCTCCAGAGAGTTCTGTGGTTGTTTGAATGACAGATAAACAGGTTTAGACATTTGTTCACTAGGTGGAAAATCTCTGGTGACTGTAAAATTCTGACCTGAGGTGGCGCTACTGCTTCTTTTTGATTAAAAACCACGTTGTTAAAATATTTAGATTTATTTTGTTGGGTGTGAAAGCTGGTGGTCGTCAGTGAGTAAATGCAGACTTGTCCACTTTAAGAAGAAAATTGTCCAAGTGGAACTTAACTTACTACCTGGATGTTGCTCATATAAATAATAAAAAAGCAGTTGTGCTCTTAAAGCTCTCTAAAAAAATAATTGAGTGCTTACTTTTTGCATTAAGCCCAGCAAGGAGTGGAGAACTGTTTAAGGACTGAGCGGACCACGATTCTGAACTCATGCCATTTATATTAATTGTTATTTAAAAAAAGAAGGCATGTAATATTTATGGAGGTCATCTATCAAATGTATTTTTGCTACAATATTAACTCAGGAACCTGTATAAACTACTATGTACGAAAAGGTAGAATTGCTCCAGGTGAGACTTGAACTCACAACTCTGGCATTGCTTCACCCTGTACTGTCTTATAAGTACCATGTGCTGACCGATTGCACCACTGGAGCTGTGATTCTGCATGTACAGAGACATGTATTATTTCGAGGTTTTCCCTGGAAAGGAGAGGAATGAAGGTTAGCCGCAGTAAGACAGAGTACATGTGTGTGAATGAGAGGAACCAGAGTGAGAGTGAGGTTACAGGGAGAAGAGATAAAGAAGGGGGAGGAGTTTAAGTATTTAGGGTCAACAGTACAGAGTAATGGAGAGTGTGG
>NC_050526.1:496390-503356 GCF_002922805.2 Oryzias melastigma
AGAAATAAAAACACAAAGTTTCTGAACTAACTTCACCAGACCATGGCACTGAGATAACTTAGATACTGCTTCTCCTTCCTCTAAAAGGTAAAAAACTCCCTTTAAAACTGGATCAGTACTCTGCAGGTCCTGAACTTCTGCACTACTGCATTGGAATAGAATCATTTTCTAAGTAGGTATTCTCAGAAATACCAGAACTTATAATGTCAATGTCACATGTGTGTATCAGAGTCCTCCTAGGATGGTTCTTGACTTCATCATCTAGAACAGCTTAAAGGTTGTTCTAAAGTCGCTCCATTGTTCCAAATTAAGTCTGAGATATCCACACTAGAGCTGACATTCTGCAGTTAATTGAATTAAATTTTTCCTGAGCTCTGTGCTGACTACTCAGATTCATTGACTACTAGTTGTTGAAATCTGGTTTTACTGGACATTAAGTTGTTGATTTATAAGAGTTAAAAACAGAAAGAAGGACCACAGGAGTGGGAATGTTTGATTCCTGGGATCCCTCGTCTTCTTGGAAGGGTGTTATAGGTCACCAGATGGTGTTTACTGGATGATGATCAATGTGAAAATGGAATTTATGTTCTTGTCTTTAAAGACTGTGCTCCAGGTGAGACTTGAACTCACAACCCTGGCATTGCTTCACCCTGTACTGTCTTATAAGTACCATGTGCTGACCGATTGCACCACTGGAGCTCTGCTCATTGGTTTGCATAGAACACAAAAAACACACATACACCAAAATAAAAGTGCAAGAACTCTGAACCAACTTTAACTAAAGGGAAACTCCAATGTAAGCAACAGCTTGTTGTTGGAGTGTTTGCTCTGAGATTGGAATGTCTTCATTTCAAATCATGTTAGATTATTCCATAGACCATAAACATGGTACCAAAAACTCTCAGCTTAACATCCAACATAAAGGAATAAAGTTGAGGTGTTAGAACACAAAATATTTCCAAAAGAAAAGAAGCCATTTCTAGACTGTATATACATGAGGCAAAAGTCACAATTGCTCCAGGTGAGACTTGAACTCACAACCCTGGCATTGCTTCATCATGTACTGTCTTATAAGTACCATGTGCTGACCAATTGCACCACTGGAGCCTTGGTCAAGGATTCAAATAGAATCCTAATAATGTGCAACAAAAATAAGGTCCGGAACAGAATTCAATCACGGAAGACTGCTACTAACAGGAAAAGCCAAAAACACAAACACCAAAATAAAACTAGAAGATCTCTGAACCAACTTTGACTAACTTTGACCACCAGATAATGTATCTCCTTACAAAAGGAAAAACTCCCATTTCAGCAGCAGCTTGGTGATCTGGTGTTGGAGTTTCTGCTCTGAGACTTGGAGGTCTTCATTTCATATCCTGTTGGATCATTTCATAGACCCTAGAAATGGGACCTAAAACCTGTCAGCTTAATACCCAACCTAAAGTAGTTAGATACGGGATTAGAACACCAAAAACTCCCAGAACAAAGCTGCTATTAACATCTAAAACTCCCCTAAACAAGGAGTTCAACGGAGAACATGACATTTCCACATCAGGTCTCACAACTAATTGGAAAATAAACCATAAACTTGGAAACATAAGATCCAGTACTGTTTATATTGGTCAGCAGAAATGTTTCTGATCTGGTTATTTAGCTTTTTGGTTAGCTGACCTACAGTCCAGTTGTAGCCATGTCCTTACAGTTCCACTCCATAAAAGGTTTTTTGTGTCTAAGAGCTGCTGGACTTTGGTGCTGGGCCCATTGCTTATCAGCACAAACCTGTTGTCTGATACTTGCCAACTGGACATTTTTGAAATTTAGGGTGTAATCAGATTTTAACGGTCCGTTAGTCTGGATCGAGTCCTGAATTTTGTGTTTGTCTGTATTTAGGCTATTGTCAACCAGAATTTTCTGTTTTCAAAGAAAGCTTATTAAAAAAGCACATGACCACAGACCTCTTGAATCATTGGTCAGGAACTATTTGGAGAGGACAAAAAAAACAAGAATATGAATAGACATCCCAAGCTTTGCAATCCTCGTGGGTATAGTTCACATGTTCAATCTTTATATTCTGCTGACCAATTTGAACGTCTGTATCAATGTCAAGTATAACACTTACTTTTTCTAGTTTGGTAAAGTGTCTATGTGCATCAAACTCCTTTATAAAGTGTTTTATGAAAACAATACTAAGTAACAACATTCTGAAATCGCTTCTGGACTTTAAAGGCTACTGTGAATACTTACTGAAGTTAAAGTCAAAACTGCTCCAGGTGAGACTTGAGCTCACAACCCTGGCATTGCTTCACCCTGTACTGTCTTATAAGTACCATGTGCTGACCGATTGCACCACTGGAGCCACAAAAAAAAAGCCTCATGAGTAATGACAACATTTGCAAAATTTTCAGTAGCCTGAACATTGGCCCATTTTTGGGTTGCTGGTCATTGTAAATATTTAATCATCCATTTATTTTGGCATAAACAAAATTAAGAGTTCGCGACCCCCAAAGGGACAAAGCGGCCAAGAAGATGAATGAATAAAATAAGAGATTTTTTTTGTTATTAAAAACATAATTAAAAGGACCCTACTATGATTTTCTCGATCCTTTCAGAGTGAACTATATCCATATATAGGATCATATATTACTTTTGGACCACTAAGAAACAAATTATTTATGAAATATTAGTTATTCCGTGAGGTTTTTTTTTCTACCCGGAAGTAAAACAACCCAATTCCTGATGCTCCGCCTGCTTCACAACACACCCAGCTCCTGTTGGGGGTCTTAAAGGAGCGCCGCGCCTAAAGTGACAAACACTTGTTTGGGCTGGAATTTATTGAAGACAGGACACAACTGGAAGATATACGGTATTCTGCATCTAAAATGAAAGTTTGTTTGCTGATCATCACTGGGTCTGGAGAAATTGAGTGTTGGTGTTAATCTGGGGGCGGAGCTGTCAGTGCAGACTCTTCCTGGAGGGAGATGTTGGCATCGTGCTTACATCAGCACGTTTCCAACCGCTCATTTTCGCGGGTGTGGGAGGGGCTGCTGCAGAGGTTTTAAGGGGATTTCTCTAAAATGCATGAACAGATCAAAATGTTGCTTTGGGGTTCTTTATAGTGAGGAATGAACAGTAAAATTCACTTCAAACCTCAAAAAGTAGAATTTGCAAGGTAGGCTCCTTTAAGGTCAAAAGGAGCTACAGCTTGTGCTTTCTGGTACTTGACCTTATAATGAACTAAAGCCCACAGGTTTGTCAGAAGTCACTTTATTGTTCCAAATTAAATCTGAAAAACCCACACCTGAGCTGTTACTCTACAGTTCATTGGAATTGATTTTCTGATGACTACCTCAGATGAAATGACTGATAGTGGTAGAAAATCTGGTTCTCCTGGACATACATTTTTGTTGATTTGTATGGGTTAAAAACAGAAAAAGGGCTACAAGAAGTGGCAGTGTTTGTCTGATGGCATCCCTCGGTTTCTTTGGTGGGAGGTTTAAGTCACCGGAATGGTGAACTGTAATCCATGTGAAAAATAAAGATTTGATGCTGTCTTTAAAGAATATGCTCCAGGTGAGGCTCGAACTCACAACCCTGGCATTGCTCTAGTGAATACTGTCTTATAAGTACCATGTGCTGACCAATTGCACCACTGGAGCCCTGTTCATCACTGATCCCTGAACCCTTAAAATATGTTTAAAAAAAGTTGTGTTTCATCTGTGTTCAGATTGTTGTCAAGCAGAATTTACTGTTTCAAAAAAAAGCTTACAAACAAAACGTGGCTAAAGATCTCTTCAGTCATTGGCTAGGAATTACGAGGGCGGGGTCAAACAACGAAAGAAAGAATTATGGAACTGCTAAGTTTTGTAATCCTTCAATTCAATTATTCAAACTTCATATTTCACTGACAATTTTTGAATGTCTGTATCGAGGTCAGGTAAACACGTACTGTTGCTACTTTGGTAAAAGTATTATTGTGCGTCAAACTCTTTCATAAAGTTTAATATTGACAGAAGTCCTAAAGTTTTTTAAACAACATTTGGACTTTTTACTGTAAATACTTAATTATGTGAAAAAGCACAAATTGCTCCAGGTGAGACTTGAACTCACAACCCTGGCATTGCTTCACCCTGTACTGTCTTATAAGTACCATGTGCTGACCGATTGCACCACTGGAGCTTCAAACATGCATTCACAAGTCAAGGAAACATTTGCAACAAAATCACAACCAGTGGAAAAAGCTGTGGACTTTAGCTTTTCAAAGCTATTTATTGACTCCCTTGGAATAAATGACTGTCAATTGTGAAGTCGCTTTATCCTTATATGTGAATTTGAATGTGTGTGGTTGTGTGTCTCTGTCTAGCCCTATGAAGGAGCGGCGAACCATCAATGATATATCCCAACGTTGCCCAATATTAAATGGGGAAGGCAACAGCAACCCTGAAACCCTGAAAGTCATGAAGCTTGTAGAGTTGTACAATTGTAGAAATCTGCTTTTCCTGGACATAAACTGAGTTGTTGTTGATTTGTACAAGATAAAAACAGAAATAAGGACTAAAGGAGTGGCAATGTTTAATTCCTGGGATGGCTCACCTAGTTAGGCTGGTGGTATAGGTAACCAGCTGTTTGTTCTCATCATTAAAGAATTTGCTCCAGGTGAGGCTTGAACTCACAACCCTGGCATTGCTTCATCCTGTACTGTCTTATAAGTACCATGTGCTAACCAATTACACCACTGGAGCCTTGCTAGTGCATCAACATAAAACTCTAAAAAATATGCAGCTAAGAAAAGGTCCAGAAGAGAATTCAGTTAAGACTTTCAGCATCAGAAAAAAACACAAAAACCCTCAAATGAACAAACAGTAGCTGTGTTTCCATTACACATATGCGCAAAACTTTATCAAAATTCTAGAAATGTAGAAAAAAAAAACAACATTTCGCAATTTTACAGTTTCCATTAAATCAGAATTAGGTGAATAAGCACCAAAAAACCAAGAGATAAGTCATTAAAACATGGTGATAGATGTTTTTTTTTCCTGAGATATGTGCTGACTACTACATTAAGTTGTTGATTTGTAAGAGTTAAAAACAGAAATAAGGACCACAGGAGTGGGAACGTTTGATTCCTGGGATCCCTCGTCTTCTTGGAAGGGTGTTATAGGTCACCAGATAGTGTTTACTGGAAGATGATCAATGTGAAAATGAATTTTTGTTCTTGTCTTTAAAGACTATGCTCCAGGTGAGACTTGAACTCACAACCCTGGCATTGCTTCATCCTGTACTGTCTTATAAGTACCATGTGCTGACCGATTGCACCACTGGAGCTCTGCTCATTGGTTTGCATTGAACACAAAAAGCCCACACACCAAAATAAAAGTGCAACTCTGAACCAACTTTAACTGAAGGGAAACTCCCATATAAGCAACAGCTTGTTGTTGGAGTGTTTGCTCTGAGATTGGGATGTCTTCATTTCAAATCCTGATAGATTATTCCATAGACCATAAACATGGTACCAAAAACTCTCAGCTTAACATCCAACATAAAGGATACAGTTGAGGTGTTGGAACGAAAAATATTCCCAAAAGAAAAGAAGCCACTTCCACACTGAAAGAAATCAGGTGAAATGCTTAATTGCTCCAGGTGAGACTTGAACTCACAACCCTGGCATTGCTTCATCCTGTACTGTCTTATAAGTACCATGTGCTGACCGATTGCACCACTGGAGCCCTGATCCAGAGGTGTCGGTGAGTGTTAAAATATCAAACAATAATAGGCTGAAAAGGATTTATTTAGATAAAAAATATCACTAATTGCAGGAAAAGAAAAACACAAATATAAATCTAAAATACAAATCCTTTAAAATAACTTTGACAGACATCTAAGATAGGGGTGGCCTGCCTGTATAAGGGAAACAGATCTGTTCAAACCGGGTCAGCATTCTGCAGGTCCAAACTTCTAAACTAGTGCCAGAAATATGATCACACATTTTTAAAGAGATTCTAAAGAATTCTAAAGAGATTCTAAAGAATGCCCCAGACCACGAGTGTGTGTCGTTGCTTGAACTTCAGGATCTGCACATGTCCACCTGAAGAGTGACTCTGCAGTTCATTGGATTTGAGCTTTTGATAAAGCTGTGTGCTGACCCTGTAAGTATCTCGGAATAAATGACTGTTGGATGCAGAAATCCGCTTTTTTGGACTTTAATGAAACTGTTCTTGTTCTTTTTCTCTTAGAAGGGGCTGTCCTAGAAAAGTGTGAAAGAACTCATAAATGTTTAACACCACACAAGTGTGTTGCTCCAGGTGAGACTTGAACTCACAACCCTGGCATTGCTCTACCCAGTACTGTCATATAAGTACCATGTGCTGACCGATTGCACCACTGGAGCTTGAGAAACAACAAATGCAAAAATTGGTAACAAAATAGGTTCAATACGGAATTTGCTAAGATAACATTGGCTTGGGTGGAAAAAGCCAAAACAATAAAGCAGATAAAGATAAAAGATTTCCAAAAGTGTAAAGAGTTGGGACTCTAAATGTGCTTTTTTTGGTTTTTCCCTCTCACATTGCTCATTTTCTGTTGTCAGATTGTGCCAGCAATCATTAATATTAACAATTTAATGACTTATTGTTGAGTCTGGGTAAGGCTCCAGTGGTGCAATCGGTCAGCACATGGTACTTATACGACAGTACAGGGTGAAGCAATGCCAGGGTTGTGAGTTCAAGTCTCACCTGGAGCAACTTCCATATTTTATAGACATTTTTAGCTAGAATGTTAGAATTTTTTACAATTCCTTCTGACTTTCTATTCCTGCTATTTCCCGTTCAGAGTCACCGGCACAGGGATAATTTAGCTTATGCGCTACATTTTTTCAAGGGAAAGGCAAGGTCCACCCACAGACAGCTCTGCAGTCCATCACACAGAGACCAACAACCACACAGACTCATATTAAAAGCAACAAAATGAACA
>NC_050526.1:503412-554465 GCF_002922805.2 Oryzias melastigma
CCTTCTGACTTTCTATTCCTGCTATTTCCCGTTCAGAGTCACCGGCACAGGGATAATTTAACTTACTGCGCTATATTTTTCCACAGAAAAGACAAGGTCCACCCACAGACAGCTCTGCAGTCCATCACACAGAGACCAACAACCAAACAGACTCACATTAAAAGCAACAAAATGAACATTCTATGGTAAAACTACCGGCATGAAGCCCAATGAAGCAATTGTTTTTGTGATATCGGGCTATATAAATAAAATTGAACCTCTTATTGACCTTCTTCTTCGTAAGAATAAATGATTTGTCTGTGGATGTTTTGAAATTTGATCACATCGATGGTATTAATGATCCCTTATAACCTGAATTCATTAATATTTGATATTAAGTCCCGAACCAGATATTGATTATTCATGTAGAGAAAAGGGTATGGGGTGGGATTATATAAGTTCGCTTCCTTCCACTACTTGTGATTCATTATGTGATATGTTATTTCATGTATTATAACGTGAATGCTTGAAATAAACCATTTCATTCATCGATTTATTCGTTGAACTTGCTTTTTTTAGCCAATAACAACCTGGCAAAAAAAGCCGGGATACACATTGGTGGATTTTAGACAAAATCCAATGAGCAATGATTTTCAATCACACAATGACCAATAACAAGTGCAGAAATTCTAAAGTTTGACTAACCTTATTGGAGATTTAAGGTTCAGTCCTTCCTATTAGTGAAACACATCAGCCCGCTCAAATAAAAAATGTGTCCTAATACTGGCTAATAATGACAATTAATTATCTACCATTACTGATACTAAGAGTATCTTGGATAAATAGCACAAAAGCTTAATGGTTTTCACGTTCATTACATTCTCTACCTGTTTGCAATGCTTCTCCTCGTCAGATGAGGGAGCACCTGTACCACTTAACTACCACAGGTAAATCAAAGAGTTTAGGGTTTTTTACTAGGACATGATTTAATCCACCAACCACACAGCTGGAAGATAACTGCTCCATCCACGAACCACAGCTGGCAAAAACTGACCAAAAAAAGTACAAATACAGGGTATTGTGGTAGAGTACAATCATGTTTGTGTTTTATGAGGAAAAATCACAATAAACCAATCGTGAAGCTACTTTGAAAAATATTTTCACAAAAATTCGGAAGTGCAATGGATAGGTGATACAATGTGGGAGGGACTTCTAAAGACTCCAATACTAAGAGGTCATCGAATCATTTCAGCGAGTCCATCACATACTTCTATACTTTTGACGGTCTTGCGCCACATGCATCCAGAGCCTTCTAGCTTTCTATCAATGTCATCTCTCCATCGCTGCTTTGCTCTTTTTCCATCTCTTGGAGTCCATTCCACTACTTTCCTGGCCCACTTTTTGGTATCCATTCTGGCAAGATGCCCCGCCCACCTACTTTTTGCCTCTTCTGCTGTGCTTATCGCATCTTTCACTTTTGTTTTTGATTTCATTATGAGTTTTGTCTTTCCTTCTTACATAGAGCATCGATCTTTCCATGCTTCTCTGGACAACAGCCTCTGTTTGACATTTTGTGATAGACCATGTCTCGGCTCCATATGTCATTGTTGGTATGATGACTCCATGATCTCCTTTTTCAAGCATGTAGGCATTGATTGATCTTTCATGAATGTGCTGTACTGCCCAAAGCGTCTCCATCCTTCTATCTTCAATCTCTTTAGTCATCTTGTTTCCAGATTTCAGCAATCTTCCTAAATAATGTATTCCCCAAGTTGATGCCCACCAACTGAGATTCTGTTTCTTCTTTTGTTGTCTTTTGGTTATTTTGGCACATGATCTTACTTTTCTTTCCGTTCGTCTCCATTTCGTCTTTCTTTCTTTCTATGTTCAGGTTATAAAGTAAATTTTGGAGTTGATGTTCACTTTCTAGAAACAAGATGATGTCATCTGCAAATTCGAGGTTGTTTATTTTTTCTCCATTATCTAATATAGATGATAAAAATGCTCCAGGTGAGACTTGAACTCACAACCCTGGCATTGCTCTACCCAGTACTGTCATATAAGTACCATGTGCTGACCGATTGCACCACTGGAGCTTGCTTCATTAGTGACCCATTACACCCTAAAACTGTATTTAAATAGTAGTTGGCTTGCTTGCATGCTTAAGAACTAGTAAACACCTTTGGACAGGTAAACAAGACTTGAGCAAAATGAAAGCAGCCAATAGGGACACCTTAGGGGTTATTGGTTACTTATTACTTTACATGTAGTACAAAAACAGAAAAAATAAAAACAATTAGCTTTAAAATGATACATTTAACTGAATTTTAGGACAAAAACAAAGTTTATACTAGTTAAAGCTTAGTTTTGGAAGTCTGATGTCATGAGCTGCACCCTGGCACAGTGCTTAGTGCTTGAAGCTCCCAGTGAGAAGCTCCATCAGGGTTTTACTTCTAAATTTGCATTTTCTCACTGTGCATGTGTGAGTTTTCTCCAGGAACTCCATTCATCCCAAAATTGTCCATAAATGTGATTCTGTATCCTTGTGACTGTCTGGCAACTCTTCACCCAACAGTAGCCAAGTCAGTATCTGGCAACCCTTGCAAGAAAATTTAATTCTATTTTTAGTTATTTTTATTGATCAAACAGTTACCTGACGTATGATCAAAACCCTTTTTAAAAACCGTCAACATGTGTTGTAAAGCACGTGTCAAAGTCAAGGCCTGGGGGTTGGATCTGGATCCAGATCATTTTATATTTTTTTATTACTGACCCGATGTTATCCTCTGCTGGTAACATACTGCAACACATTCTCATTCCCAAGTCGTCACATATTGATGTGTGACATCCAATTAAATCAAGACTCCCCAACCTGCAGGCCGGAAAACCAGTTTTGGTCCAGTTCTGGGATGTGGATCACACTGGTATCCTAACCATAACCCGGTAATGGACAGTACTGGTTCTGGACGCAGCATCAGACCCGGACCAAGCGTTAGGGTACCGGTACCGGCCGCTTCATGAGGTTTAGTCCGTGTTAAAATGGTTCAATTTTTAAAGTTTTAAAATGTTGTTTTAATTTGTTCAATAAATGTTCGTTCTGTTCAGCAAACAATCTAAGGTGTGTTTTGGATTTTGGCTCCCTGTGCGATTAAGATTAAATTGACACCCCTGCTTTAGAAGATACAACAAATAAAGTTTATGGGATACACAGGACTAAAGAGTAACATTTGTGCCGAGATCAGTTTGAAAGTCCTCAGCTAGAAACATGGGTTCTTGAACGCCTATTTAGGCCATGGTGTTCACACTGAACTAGCAGGGAGGGGCTTCTTTCCTTTTTCTACGGTTTACCAGAACTGTGAAGTGTCAAAGCGGTGGAAATGTCAAGCTCAGGGTTGGAAATGTTCCCAAAAATGCTAAATTTTATATTTATATATGTTTAATAGAAAGCGTCTAAGCATTTATTGTAGTATTTTGAATTATAATGCAAATATACAACAACAAATCTTATAATAATAATAATTACTGAGAATATAAAGTTTAATAGTTCTGTAAATTAAGATTATAAAGATCCTGAAAGTTTTTAAAGATAGTCATCGCTTTCGTTTTATCTAGAAATTGTGTAGTTTCACTGCAGCTAACTTCTCCTTTCTTTGCTTTTCTTTTTAGCCTTTTTAACGTTAACATTCCATACTTTCTAATGGGAAGGAGAAAAAAGATAAAGTTCAATGTCAAATAGTTTGACATCTCTATCTTTATAGCTGGGCGTTCATTGTTTACAGTCGGCTACTTAAATAAGATCAGAGAACGGAACGCGAGTGGAGCGACTTTTATCTGGCGCCACTAGATCACAGATAACTCTTTACGCAGAAAATCTGAAGAAAAAAAAGAGGAGCAGCAGTCTGGCCTGAGGTGCAATCCACCAACAATCTCCTTAAGGGTGGGGAAATCAGAATTCCTCTATGAGTCAAATGCACATTAACTTGAGATGTTTGGTGAACGTGGTCTTCCTAACTCCATCAATAAAGGCAGGTTTTATCCAGAAATCCAACCTGGGAGTGTTTCTCTGAAACTCGCTGACTCAGAGCATAAAACTAAAAGATCACCAAAAGCTTCGCTGTTTTTGATGAAACAACTACTGAAAAACAGTTTGGCATAAAACTCGTGTTATCTTACAACGTTTCACCTGAACCATTCTACCAGACCAAATAGATTTCAACAATATTCTGTGCTGCAGTACATTTGACTTCACTTTAGTTTTGTTTAGTTTTTCCCCTTTAATCAATTTCTCCGTTGTGGGATCAATTAAAGTTCTATTAAAATCAAATATATCATACTTTTGGTAAAAAATAAATAAGTTAAATAAGTAAAACTTAGAGCTGTGAACATTAACACAGAGTTTAATCAAACAAAATGAGCGTGTTATTATTTATTGACCCAATTAATAATAATTTATGGGGCCAGGAATCGATTAAAAAATATTAAATAATAAATCAAAAATCTGGTAAAAATTAATCGTGATTAATCGCGATTATTATTATTATTTTTTGTTAAAGTCACTTTTTATCCTCAAATAACCATAATATGAAATTACACTCAAAATTGTAAATTTAGAACATTTATCTTTAACCCATTGAAACCTGGGGTCTTAAATGTATATTCACCTCTGTTTTTCAATTTGAAAGAATACATGCTTACGTATTTGGTATCATTTTAATCAGCACAACTTCTCCTATGTTACTGTTGATGTGTTTGTACACATAAATTTCACTTCTGGGTTAACTCTTGATAAATGCAAGCATTTCAGACAAAAAAAATTAACGGAACATTTTCTGACCTGTTTTTGTTCAAAATCTACATATTGTCATAAAAAATGTACCTAGTTAAAATTGCAATTAATCGTGATTAATCACAACACTAAAGTGTGATTAATCTGGTTACGTTTTTTAATCCATTGACAGCATTAATTAAAAATAAATATTCTAAACATACAATTTTGTGTGTTATTTCATATTTGCAGATAATAAGTGGTCGGCAAAAACTAACAAAAAACATTGAGATCAATCGCGATTAATTTTCCCCAGTTTGCGATTAATTTGCAACTATTTTTTTAAGATACCTGGCCCTAATAAAAAGTAAAAGTTGTTCCAACTTTAATCACAAGGGAGAGAGCTAATCCCTTCGGAAGCAAACCCCACGTCATTTGGAAACCGTTATTAAGATTCAAGATTCAAGATAGTAGATATTAAAGCAGATTCCCATCATGACTCAACATTTTGCTTTGAGAATCTGGACAGTCACACAGAAAAGTGTTCCCGTGTGATTGTACTAACGTACAGCTCCTGGAAGTTCCATCCAACGACCTGCAGAGTTAGGTAACACAAACCGAAGCACATGTGCAGCTTTATTGTCTGTAATTAAAGCAAAAATTGGTCTTTTTTATTATGAATATGTTACAATGTCTCACATATCTTGTGTTTCATTCACAAGTACTTTTACAGTCCAAATATTTTCTATAAATTGACAGAAATGCTTAAATTAACAATTGGGGAGTTGTTATAGAAGAAAGCGAGACCATAATTGTATCTTTATTTTAGGATGGCTGGTTCTAAAACTTGTCAGATGGGGCCAGATTAGAGCAAATAAAAGGAAAAACATTCTTTCTTTAATTTTAAAACTGTGGTTTTTGTTCCTATTTTAGTGCCAATTGCACCAATTGGTTGATGTCTTTAAGGGAAAAACACACACTTTGTTGTGCTGGAATGATCGGAAAAATGACTCAAAAAACGCACAAAAACATGTGTTCCAACACAACATGAATGACTTTCCGCACCTAAACACAAGTCAGTTTATTTGTGGTGCCCCATCTAATTACAGGGAAATATGAAAAATTAATTTGGAGTATAAATATAATTTATTCCAGCGTGGCGAGCCAGATAAAACGGTTTAACAGGCCAACTGACAAAAGTAGAATTAATTCCAATGTAAAGTAGTAAAAACCTCAAATAAAAACAACACATACAAGCAAAAATGTTTTTTTATATATATTTTAATCTCAAGAACATGAGAAATGCAACAACTTAATAAATCCTTTTCTAAAACATGAAAATACATCTTTTGTGTTCAATGCTGGCATTAATTATTGTAATTAAATTCAAAAAGAAAACAAAATTTAATACATTAAATTAAAAATGTGAATGGCATTTTGCTTTCCTAAAAGTTTATTCTCCTAAAGTAAATCTAAAATAACGGTGATCCGATTTGTGGTGCAATTTTTCATTTATTTACTATGATTGGATAGAAAAAAAAAGAAAAAAAAGCATCAGCGTTACCTTATTTTTTAAGTAGCAAACATAAAAAGAGTTTAAATAATAATTATGCATTTTTAAACATTCCTTCCTAGCAGCATGTTGGCATTACTTGTCTTTAAATTAAGACTTATTTCTGAAAACTGCATTTTCTTTATAAACAAAAAATGCCCATAAAGTTTTCCTTTTGTTTTTCGTCCTTATCTTAAAATAGAAGTTGGATTTGCAGGTGAACTGCAAAGGTTGAACAAAAGTGAATGTCTAATACACTTTACTATTGCAGAGAAAGCGGCTGAATCGTTTTCTCAGCAAAGTGACTAAAGGAGGTGTCAGGTATCTTCAGAGTAGACATTTTGTCTCCTCCATTTGATAATACAAATGAAGCCAGTTATTGTGTAATCAAAATATGTTTCTTAGGGAAAAAAAAACATGTATTTTTGGAAAACATATGTTTTTTTCTTAGCAGTTCGTTTACTTTTTGAAATGAAGGTAAAGTACATTTTGCTTCCATAAAAACAGCATCACATTCAATCAGAAAAATCTACAATTGTTATTATTTAGCAGTTTTTTGGTTCTTCCTGCATGTTTTATATGAAAACAGAAGAAGTGATGGATCGCATTTGTGCCACATCTTTTCAACATGCAGCACGTGAGGGAAATACAAATGAAAACTTCCTATTAAGTTATCGTTGTGAGTATTCTCAGCAGAAAACACTCAGACATACACAACTGTGTTGTGCATCAGACGGCATCCAGTTTTTCCGCTCTGCTTCGTTCAGAAATGTTTCCATCGGATGGCGGAGAGGATGGCGTGGATGAAGTACAGCAGGGTGGTGGCAAAGGCGAAAACCTGACAAACAAACAAAAAAATTAAGAGATTACCAAAAGATAAATATTTGAATATCATCACACATTTGACTGAGTTTAAATGTAGAAGATTAAACAGTTTTAGCATACACTTATGTATGGGGTGCCGTATGAGCTAAATACATTAAAATTAAAATAAAACCAGATTTTCTTCTGTGTAAGATGTAACTTTGTGCAAGAATTGCCCTAATTTTATTATTAAGTATGTATTTTCCAATTTTTGTCTGTATGGAGTAAACATTTAAAACAAATCCCATTTTAAATTTACATAATAAAAGGCTGATATTTTAAGAACAATAGTGCAGTTAGGTTTAATGTTGATTTTGCTTTCTAGAGTGAATTCATTATTTTACTTTTAAAAAATGAGTTGATATAAGGGCTGCACGGTGGCGCAGTGGTTAGCGCTCTTGCCTCACAGCGAGAAGGCCCCGGTTCGAATCCCGGCTGGGACCTTTCTGTGTGGAGTTTGCATGTTCTCCCCGTGCATGCGTGGGTTTTCACCGGGGACTCCGGCTTCCTCCCACCGTCCAAAAACATGCTTCATAGGTGAATTGGTGACTCTAAATTGTCCCTAGGTGTGAATGTGAGAGTGAATGTGTGTGATTGAGGCCCTGCAACAGACTGGCGACCTGTCCAGGGTGTACCCCGCCTTCGCCCATCAGTAGCCGGGATAGGCTCCGGCACCCCCGCGACCCCGAAAGGGAAGGAGCGGTCAAGAAGATGGATGGATGGAGTTGATATAATTAAAAACATGTGTGACAGTTAAACTATATTTAAAACCATATCCTATTTAAAAAAAAAAAGAAAAATAAAACGTGAACTAAAATTTTTAAGGCGAATTAACTAGGATTTTAAGTTTTGCTTTTTAGTTTGTCTAATTTTAATGTAAAGTTTTTTCTTCAAGTTGTGGTGAACTCCAATTTGAAGACATAACAAATCATAAAACAAATTAAAGAAAAAAACTGCATGATTCATTAAAGGTTTAATTAACTATCATCTTGTTTGTCTTAATTATTTTAGTTAGCACATAGCTGAAACACTTCAAGTTTAAAGCTAATGATGGTTAAGATGTGTGTTTTACATTTTGTGATTAGTCAGCTATTAAAATAATCGTTTGTAATCATGTTTTTTCCCATTTTTGTGTTCAATTATTAAAAATAATTAGTAGATCTTCAAATTTGAAAAACTTAAAATTCTTTTAAATCTCCAAAACAGTGTAGCAAAGAAGAATTATGGACTGTTTTTGCTTGCAAAGCAGGTTTTTCTCGTTTAACTGTTTAATTTTTAGCTTTTTCCTTTTACAAGGTGATCAATTAAAAGCTTTTACCATTAAAGTCTGAATTTTAGAACACCACTGAGAAGAACCATAAACTCTAAGATTATGTTTAAGTTTATAGATACGGGCTAATTATTTTTAATAGGGATCAGAGTTGAATCAATTTTAAAAAATGATCAGATATTCTAAGAACTTACCACGGCAGAAATGTCAATCTGGTACATTTTAAAGTCTCCTGCTTTCATTAACATGGTGATGAACGCCAAATCTACCCCCGCACTGAGGTAAAACAGCACCGCCAGCCCATGGTAGATGAAGTCCTGCACAAACCAAAGAAATACTTCAGCAAAAGCCGCAGCAGTCCAACACTTTTCAACCATCTTGCTTTGGCTTACAGCAGCAGCCCAGCCAGAACTGCTTTTATGACATCCAGTCAGGAACAGGATCATCCAGAGGAAGGTCATGACAAAGCAGAAGATGGAGACAAACATCACCCATCCCAGAGGGTTTGGTGGGGTCACGTGGGTCGACGCCACCAGAATCCACACCAGACCACCGAACACCTGCACCCAGAAGAGGTTAACAAACTCGCATTTTCAGCAGCTTGTTTAGTATGGAGCTAAATTTGTTGAACCCAAATAAAAAAAATTGAAAAACATTTTTGTTGTTTGGCCAAAAAAATGTAAAATGTATAAAAATGTTTGCTATTCTAAAATCATAATTTTCAGCTTCAAATGTTCTGTTTTTAGGTTTCAAAACTCAAAATTTAAAATCTTTATTTTTCACTTTAAACTCATTTTTTTTCATTTTTGAATCTGAAATTTCATTTTCCAAACTTTTGGCCCCATTGTGGTGCGTTGGATAACTACGTGCATGAGGACGTTTTGATTGGTCCTTCGTATTAGCCCCTCCCAAACGCGCCACAACAGTGCCAAAAGTTTTGAAACTGAAATTTTCAGATTCAAAAACGAAAAAAAAAACATTTTAAAAATGACAAAAGTTTTAAAATTTAAATTTTGCCTTTTGAAACCTAAAAAAACTAAAGATCTGAAGCTGAAAATAATTAAGTTTATTTTAGAATGGCAGTTCTGACATTTTACTTTTTATTTCGGCCAAACAACAATATTTTTTTCAGTTTGTTTTATTTGTGTTTTTAAATACTTGCTCCCAATTTTGCTCTATATTTCAACACTTTAAACTAATTTGATTGACTTTGGGGATAATGATGTTCAGCAAATGGCTTGTAGGCACTCCCGGCTCTCTTATCCGTATCCTAATGGGATAGGGGCCGGATCCGGGCAAAACCAGTTTAGCAAACCGCTGATCTGTAACAGTGAGGGTGACTAAACATAGAATTTTAGTTTGACATATAACTAAAGTTTCACACTTGACTGAATCATTTATAAAACTAATTTTTTCCAAATTTCCCCCCTTAAGAAAACAGATATTGCTATAAAATCCTACTATGTTTTAATTTTTCTGGCTTATTCCCTGAAAACATAATTTCAATTAAACATTTGTTAATCACTGGATCAAAAATATAATTGGGCTGAGCTTCATTAAGAGTTTCACAGGTGAGGCTTCATATTGCTTGGAGATGACTTGGACTATTTAAAGAGATAAATGTATAATTTCTCCACAAAGTAGCCTATTCTCCAGTTATATGACAATTAATTTGACTCTACTGTCAAAAAATAGACAAACAAATAAAAAACAATGATCTAATTGGAAAAATAAAAATTATTTTGACTGTCAGCAACGTGAGATACAGCATTTTTAAATACTAGTTCCCAAATTTTGAGGTTTTGTTGCATCTTAAACTTTAAAATTTTTAAGTGTTGTTTTTTTTTTTTTTTTTTTGATAAGTCTGCAATTGTTTTTTAGGTTTTTTTTAAGTTTACGATACTTGGTAATTTTATGTAATTGTTTTAATTGTTTTTTATACTTGGATCATCATGAGAATTTATTAAAATATATTTTTAAGTCTTTTATCTGTTGTGTCTCTTGTATCAAATTGACCCTGAGTCTGTAATAAAGTTTCTATCAACAAAAACATACCGTGAAAGGTTAAATCGGCAAAGGACTGCTGCTCCCCGAGGTGCAATTAATTTGCGTTAATCAATATAAGAATGTTTATTCTGTTTGATTAATCTCGTGCATTAACACGTTAATGTTTACAGCCCTAATTTTTATATTTATATACATATAAAAGGGTTTACCTCATGAAGGTGTAGCTCAACAAAAAACCCTTCAGTTTATTACTTAAAACCTGATTGTTCTGTGGTTGTTTTGTGCCCAGACCCTTCAAAACAATCATTTACTTGAACACCGCCTGAGGACTTGTTTGAAAAGGTCTTTGTTTATAGCAACTTCCCTAACCTGGAGACATGAACACTCTGAAGTCTGCTGTCACACTCGTTAAACCACTTCTTTAACACTATTTGAGTCTAGATCTGTGTTTTTTATTTATTCCAGTGAGTAGATATTGTCCATTGTGTTAAAACAAAACAGCAGCTTTTTTTCTCACATTAGTTTCAGACAATGGCAGTGAAATATGAGAAGTGTGAAGATGGAGGTGCTCCTCCCATATGGGGAATGTTTCATCTTGTTTCTTTCCACCTAACTTTAAAGTTTTAAAGTAAAAACAAGAATAATTTCATTGAATTAAATGTATTTCTTATGATTTAAAAGCAGGTGGCTTCTTTTGTTGAATAATGTGCATTATTAATGATGTGTCATCCTTTTTGTTGGCACCTTTGTTTTGTGATAAATAATTCAAAAGAGAAAAACACAACCTAAAACTCAATGAAGTCGAGACACTCACCAGTTCAGGCAGATAAAATATATCCGGGGCAGTTGTGCAGATCTCCAGTCCGCTGGGCAGGCTCCCCATGGCCTGTGCTGTAGTTGCAGCCATCTCGGCCCGTGTGAAGTGAGCTCCCGACTGAACTAACGGCGCGGCCACAGGTGGATCCGACCTTTTATGAGGAGGGGAGGTGAGCGGACAAACCCGTTCTGCTTCTGTGGGCGAGACACCCTCTGCATCTCCGTCCTCCAGATCAAAGCAGACACACCCTTCTTGTCAGAACGCCCATGAATGTGAGCTGCAGAGCCGTGACAGGTGTCTGAGGCAACCGGAGGAGGAATCGAGTGTCCCCGAGTCACGGTGAATTCCGCTCATGGGAAATCTTGTTGTTGGGTCAAATACACAACTCACTGAGTTCTCAGGCAAACTTTATGACTCTTGTTATGGAGTAACTATGCCTGCAGCTTCTGTTTGTACTCATAAGAGAAACTCTGTTTTCTATAAAAACATATATATTACTTTTTGAAATCACCAACAAAAAAAGCTAAAAACACTCACGGGCCACTTGCTAGTACCGGGTCGGACCCCTTTTGCCCTCAGAACTGCCTTGAGCCTTGGTGGCAGAGATTCAACAAGGTACTAGATCATGGTTGTCCAAAGTCAGTCCTCGAGGGCCGGCCTCCTGCTGGTTTTCCAGAAATCCTGCCTTATCTACTACTGATTACCTGGATCAGGTGTGTTTGGCCGATAAGGAGATTCACTTAGGGCTGGGTATTGGCTATAATTTCCAAAAACTATGATATATTTTATTATATCTAGTATGTAGTTTCATATAAATATCAAATTGATTCGATTCAGATTTTTTTCAGTTCTTCAATTCAATTCAATTTTGGGTTTACACATTTGTTTAGAAATACATTAAGAATCTAGAATATGATTTGAATATATTTGTATTAATCTAAAACAGTTCATATATTGGAAAATGTGTTAGTAAAATAATGAAATTGTTAATATCATACAGTGTTACATAGATTCTCTGAAGCAGAAGTTCTGACAAAAATGTTCAGATCATTAACATTGTAAACATTGTTCTGCTTCTCCTGGAAGACGTTTCAGTTTGGCCGCTAGGTGGCGATCGCGCTATAGAAGTACACTTTATTCCAGAAGAAGACAGTATGAGGAAAATAAACAATGTTTTAGAACACAAATTGTTACTTATATTCTTAAAAGAGCTTGGAAAGTTCCGGCCTGTGAGTTTATAAAGATTTTCATTTATCCAGCAATGTATGTTTTGGTCGACCGAGCGTTAGCATCAGCCGTCCTATGGGAAATCCGATTAAATGTTAGCATTAAGCTAGCAGACTGTAGTTTTATCTGGTAAATTATTTATATCTTTTATGAATCGATTATTGATCTATTAAGCTTAAGTCAATTAAAATCTGTTTTTTAACCCAGCCCTAAATTCAATGGGTGGTTGGAAAATATGGAGGACACCGGCCCTCGGGTACTGACTGTACCATCGGACGAACTTAAAGGAAAATTTTTTCATATAGGTCATTTCCTATGATAAAAATGCTACAAGAAAGTGGTAAAACAAAAAAAATCTATGTTTTTATTGGAGTTGGTCTTTAAGGAAGGTAGACAAGGGCTATAGAGGTGATATAAATGTTCGCCACTTGTGCCATTTAAAAAAAAATAGATTTAAAGACAAGCTGATTATGAGTTTATTCAGACTGGACACTCTGGCTCACTAAAAGTGAACCAGAGTTCGTTTCCCCCAATAATCCAGTACAAAGTTTCAGGCCCAATCTGAGTTCGTCTCCTCTTCCTTTCCCTTCATTTATCATTTCATACGGAGAGTTTTGAAAAAACTAGTGTGTCAAATTTTGAACGTCACTTCCATCAATGACGTCACTTCAGTCTGAATACATGCAAGGGGGTCCTGGTACTGCTCTCTGACACAGGGGGGGTCTCAATTTGTTTCTAATCGGACTGAGCTTTGGTTCGCTCTGAGATTTCTCAGTCAGAATTCGTAACTGGACCAAAACGGCCAATATAGCCGGTCATTAGAGGACAAACATGGAGCCGCGATGCAACAGCAACCTAATAAAATGAATGCAGGCTCATGAAAACAACTTTTAACATGATATACATTTCTTCTCACACTTCTCTCACTAGAAAGCCCAGCCAGCCCAGGGCATAGGCAAACTAGGCGGCCGCCTAGGATTCCATCGGCTGGAGGGGGCGCCTAATTGCAATTTTTTTAAATTTTGTTACAGTTTCACACACCAGTCATTTCATATAAAAAAATAATAATTATGAAACATAAATACATTATACACAGGGCCCAGGGCATAGGCGAACTAGGCAGCCACCTAGGGTGCCATCTGCTGGAGGGGCGCCAAATTGCATTTTTTTTGTTACAGTTTCACACACCAGTCATTTCATATAAAATATATTTTAAAAAGTAAAATAAAACCTGAATACATTAAACACAAACATAAAAACATGAATACAATTATGGACATAATTAATAATTTTGCCTGGTGCTGCCCCCCTCATTGCTTGACACAGCAGCTGTCTATTCTTGGTGGGGAGAGTAGGAGGGGCACGTGATGTTGTGTTGTTAGTGCGTCTTTAGGAGTTTAAGGATGAAAAAGCAGGAAAACAAGCCCTCAGGGACAAGTTTAAGGTCAAAATCTTTTTTTGAGAGAATAAAGGACATTTTGACCAAAAGGCAAAAAAATAAAAAATAGCAGAAGAATAGGAGGAAAGCCTACAATATTTATACTAGACAGTGAGCCTTCAAGCTCAGCCACAGAGACACAGAAACACAGTCATATAGACCCATAATCATATAAACCCAAACGTGGAGACATGATTACAGATGTTTTGCAGAACTCTTCACAATAAATCCATTTGATCTCTCAACATCATCTGTGTCTTCCATACATTCTAAGTGAGATATCCACAGACACCGTTCCATCAACTGGTAGCTCCTCCCACATGTGGCAGTGGCGTCAAGCTCAGGCAGGCGGCAAGCAGCGAATTCACTGCGTGGCGAAAGAGGTGCGGCCCACACAAATTTGCGTTCGGTGTGAAAGCACCTTCAGGACTGTCATATAAAATTTGATGTCTTTAATTGTTTTGCCACTTCTAGTAAGGATATACTGTACGTTTTCTATAATAGAATAGTTTGAATAGTCATGTTTCTGCACTGCAAAAAAAACACTTGGGACATAAAGAGTAAACTCTGGTATCTGCTGCCTTTATCTATATATTTTTTATTGCATTGAATATCTAAAAGTTGGTCACCAATCTTTCAAACCACTATTTCCACATAAATGACATTGTACCCTGTAAAAAGTGAAGGATTTGATCACTTAACAAAAGTGCTGCAATTTGTTACAATTGAAAATATTAGTTTCTATCAAATTAAATATTTAATCTGAGTAAACCATCAACTCAAAGTTTTAACCTGATGAAAACTACTAATTTTAAATGTTTCATGTTCCACTTCTTGTTGTACATCACCCAAACAAGAAACAAGTCAACTCAAAAATAGTTTGGTTTTTTAAAATATATATTTGATTTATTGAAAATACATTTCATCCATAGTTAAAAAGACAGAAAAAGAAAGTGTCTGTTATTGTCTTAATCACAATGAGGTTTGTGCTTCTACTATATTTGTCTATCAAATGTACAGTAAAACATCTTAAAGTGAAGATTTTCCGCATTGGCACACATATATGTCAAAATTTTAAAAATAAAGAAAGGAAGAAGGTATTAAAAAACACAGTTAATCTCACT
Organism: Oryzias melastigma; assembly: GCF_002922805.2. NCBI lineage: Eukaryota > Metazoa > Chordata > Actinopteri > Beloniformes > Adrianichthyidae > Oryzias > Oryzias melastigma. The sequence continues at coordinate 518,456 of NC_050526.1, forward strand.
GTATAAAACATCTTGTTTTTTTTAGATTTTTTTTTCTTTTTCATTTCTGTGAGTTGTTTTCTTTTTAGGATCTCTTCCATCGAATGGCAGAAAAAATGGTATGGATGAAGTAAAGAAGAGTGGCCACGTGGGACATAACCTGGAAAGGACAAAAAGAGACAGTTAGAAATGATTTTAAGATATAGGTATGATGCTGTTTCAAAGCCTATATTACTTTTCAATTGTACTGACATTCAATTTTTTTAATATTAATATTTACACAAAAAACAGGAATTACTATAAATATTGAATGATTAATATTTTATGTATTGTTATACCACTTAAGGTCTAATTAGAAAACCTTTGCTTTCCAACTTGTTTAGTTGTTGGATTTTCCAACAATTTCCTTTCCAGCATAGAATCTTATTTTGAATTTATTCTGGGGGTGTGAACATTGACACATTAGTACACGATTAATCAAAAAGAATTAAATTCTTAATATTTATTAACGCAAATTAATAGTAAAAAACAACCTTTAACTCTGCAGTTTAGGCTTCCACAGCGTGCATAAAAACATTTTGTCGGTATTATCCCGCTTATACCATGGTCACTTACAAAGGAAATAAATATTCAATCAGCTTTTTGTACTTTAGTCTTGCTATTTTTCTGGTTTAGATCACTTTTTTACAAAAAGCCGACTATTTGATCCATGGTCCGGTGCCCTGATGTACAAATACATTTTACCTGGTAAAACATTGCGATTAATCGTTATTAATCCCAACACAAAAGTGTGATTAATCAGATTGTTTTTTTTTGTAAGTGATTGACAGCAGTAATTAAAAATAAATGTTCTAAATATAGAGTTTTGTGTGTGATTTCATATAGTTATTATTTGCAGATCATAAGCAGTCGGCAAATATTGAGACTAAAAAAAAATATAGCAATTAATTGCGATTAATTTTTTCCAGGTTTGCAATTAATTAGTTAATTTATTCATGTGTCAACAAAAAGGAAGTTATTAGACAAATCTACAATGCTTATTGTGTGTGTGTCTGGAAAGCGTACCACTGCAGAAATGCACAGCCTGTAGACTTTGGGTTCAACACTAAACAGAGTTCCTATAGATTGGCCAAAGGTATAGGTCACGAAGGCCAGAATCACTGATGCACTCAGGTAAAAAACTGTAGACACAAAATGGAAGGCCACATCCTATGAGAGAGAAAAAAAGTGGGTGGTGTTAATGTTTTAAGGGATTTCTGCAAGAGTTTCAACAACAGGAAATGAGACAAACTAAACATGGACACCATCTATTTTCAGAATCTGTGGAATCCCAGTTAGGGGTCACTGGGTTGTTGGAGCCAACCCAGCTCATTTGGGGTAATGGTGGGGTATACCCTCAAAAAGGTCACCAGTCTGGCCAGTTCCATGGAAGAGGATGCTGATGTCTCCATTGATGGATTATGATGAGCACTAGTGCTGTGGCAGAAATCTGACTGTATCTGCTGTTAATCAAAGTATTGTTCGGGGAGTATATGAGTGTGTGGGCGGCCTAGAAACAGGCTGCTAACATGTTTTCGTTTGTAGACTGTTTTGCATTCATGCTTTGAATTTTATTTAATTTCAAGAAGTTTTTATTTCAGTTAACTTCTTTCCATTTCATTGTAGATATTGTCCAAATTCTGTTTTTTTTTCTTTTTTATCAAGTCATTTAACAAAGGGAAATACACAAAAAACATTCATGGCAATAAAACAATTAAGATTTTGAGGTTCATGTAAGGTCCACCGCATTTAGGAAAAATATTTATATAGGTATAGATATTGGTATGGATATTGGTATTGATACCAATATCAAAATCAATACCAATATCGATACCTATATTGATACCAATATCGAATACCAATATTGGTATCAGCATTGGTATCGATATTGGTATCAATATTGGTATACCATTATCATTACCAATAATAATACTAATATTAATACCGATACCAATAACAATACCAATATTAATATCAATACCAATAATGATACCAATATCAATACCAATGTTATTATACCAATAATGATACCAGTATTGATATTGCTGTCCAATATAAATATTGATATTGATAACGGAGACATTGACTGGTATCTTAGCATGGGTATGTGAGGGGCTGTAAGCTCGTGAGAGAGAGTGTAGACAAAAGGATGATGGGAAATAAGCGGATGATATCTCTGCATTAATAGTCCCACCTAACTCTAATGAACTATCATTACTCTGCAGAAACTATGTCTGAGAAAATAACACGTTTTTTGATTTTGCCTTAAAGTGGCATTATCAAAGTTAAAAGACCACTGGGAAGGATTTTACGGTGGTTCAAAGATTTGGTGTATCGTGAATACATATCCTATCACCAGACTCTTGCCAATACACACCCTTAGCATTTACCCATGTTTACATAGACTTCATTGGAAGTCGTCGCCTAAACACACGTTGCCAAGGGCGATGTGAATGTATAATAATCCACATATTAATCTGCCTAACGGTCCAGACATTCATCTATTTGACCACCCAACAAATAATGAACTCACCATGCTTGGCCAAAAGCTGCTCTGGTTGCCTCCACACGCGAAGATGAAGAACCAAAGTGTTGTCCCAACAAAGCAGAAGACGGACACAAACATCACCCAGCCTAAGGGGTTTGGCAAATATACATGAGTCGATGCAACCAAGATCCACACCAAGCCCCCAATCACCTGAAAGGTCAAACAGGTATGAAAGTTTATTCATTTCAGCTGCACAGTTTTAAATTGTTAATCCAGTTTTGCAAGAGGAGTTAGTAGAGTACACAATTGTACTACAATTTAATTTATATACAAATATGCACACGATGTGGCCACTCTCGGTACACGGCATTGTCACTGTTTGTTTTCTCTTCCTTTGACAAACAGAGACTTAGAAATACAATGACAGAACATTCAGAGAACAACCCTCTGGAGCTCGTCTAAGGATAAAAGAGGATGCACTATTGTCCCTAAAATGTGAGGTTCCTCTCGTCCATCTATTAAAAACACTGTTCTATCCGAAGTACGGGAAAAAAAATGAAATTTTGTTATATATATTGATCGCTTCACCACTTTACTTTTGAGTAACTTCACTGCCAGTTGGAGGAAAATTGAACCATAAATCCTAAAAATAAAAGAAGAAATTTGGGTTTTGGCGGGGTTAAAAAGGTCCAGAACAGAATTAAAGAAATACTATCAGAAAGTTTCACCTGGAGTACTTTTTTTTTTTTGCCCTGAGACTCGTTTCCTCTTTTGTTTGACTGAATACGTGAAGTTTTACACTTGTTACTCATATCCAACCATAAATTCTAGAGAATGTGACTTCTCTGGCACACTTTAACTGTAAGTCAATACATTCAAATGGATAATTGTGAAAAGGAATCTTAAAACCAAACAGTTGTCCACTTTGTAAACAGTGAGTTCAAAGTGCTAACTATCAGCTCTCAATCTAAAGCTTTTACATTTCTTTTTTTCAGCCCAAAAACCAACACTCAGTCTGTTTGAACACAATGTTCCATACCCTAAATCAAACAACCAGTTTGCAAATATGTTTCCTTTCGGTATTGTGTCATTTTAAATCCACGATATGCATCAATTCATGTTTCTTTGAGTTCCAGAGTTTTTGTTTATTTTGTTTTGGTCTACAAATCACAAAACCTCTGAACTAAATCAGCCAATCTAACAAAATGAGTACGACAAATAGTTATCTTTATTTAAAATTTAGCTTTTATTGACCATTTTTGAAACATTATGAAAACCTAAAATAACTGCAAACAGGAAATCTCTATGGAAATAAGGAGAAGAGCAAACAAAGAACAACTCTATGCCTATAAAAACATTGTATTATATTACTTAAAACTTGATAATGCAATTGCATTACATCCTTACATCTTTGTCAAAAAATGGTTTAGCCAGTAATGGCCAATTTCATGGATTCCAAATGCAACGTAGTTCAGATTTTTCTGTTTTTGTGCAGAATAATATGAATTAATCTGCACAAACTGAAATGTGGTTTTATTCATTAGGTGTGAGCAAAATCCTCACTTGGAAAAATAGAATTAATAACATATTGTGAGTCATGAAATCATGAGAGATGTTTTAAAGAGCACAGTTTTGGATTGTCCATTCAATGGTTTCCTTCTATACAAACAACATTGAGTTTTGGCTGCTTATCTATCCCTTTTTTCTGTCTATGATGGTTTCATAAAGAGGGCAAGTCAGCAAGTCAGCTATATGAGCTGATGGTTGGTTTCCATTTACAACAAGCTCTGCAACTATATCTGTGTACCCAGGTGTTTTTCCACCTGTCTCACTAAGATTTCCCCTGGACGGAAGATAAACAAGAAGATATTAGGTGTGGTTTGTAGATCTTTTCTTTTACCAAAGAACTAAAAAATAAACAACATGGGTGTCATTAATGAAAAAAAGTCCAAGTTTTGTACGTTTTTAAAAAGTAACAGTGCAAAAAATTAGCCACAGAAATTGTCTGAGTTGCTTAAAAAACATGACAAGGGGAGTTTTTTCTGTGCACTCATTAGTTTCTGTTGTTAAAATAGATGGCGGTCACTTGTTTTCCTGTTGCTTTGGAAACTCATGTTTTCAGAAACAATTCAGCCTGTCAGTTTGACCTCAAGAGGTCACAGTCTCTTTCACAGGACGACTTCTCATAAATGATTTCAAGCACAAATTGGGGCTTGATGGATCTAATATTGTATTATATTATTCCTTAAAGTATCTTTTTTTTGGTTTGTTCGTTTGCTTGAGTTTCAAAAAGCAGCAGAACAAGACAACAATCTTTCAGAGCGGATAATCACCAATATACGGAAAAAAAAAATCAATTACACCAATGTAAAGCCAAAACGATGGAGGAAATGTAGCAAAAAAAAAAACTCTTCTGGATATGGTTGATAAAATATTGCATGAAAAGAGTCACAATAACAAAAAAATGAAAAACTCACAAACTCGGGGAGGAAGAGTACGTCAGGAAAGGTGGTGAAGATCTTTCCTCCCTTTGGCAGAACGTCACTCGAAGTAGTTGAAGCCATCGTCCACAAGTTAGTGTGTGGTTTTGTTTTAGCCTGAATGAAGGACAAAACCAGTTTAAATGTGCTTTAAAGGCCGTCTGTGTCTGATCATTCTCCCCTTCAGCACCTCCCTTTGCATCCTGCACTCCACCTACATGTCCTTCCAAAGCAACCCGCTGCTATTTTGGATTGGTGAGTGGGGGTGATGTCTGTGTGAGTGGCAGTCTCTGAAATGTTCTATGCAAATACCATGAATGCCCTGATGTGTCTACTTTATTTGTATATTCGTTGCTTTAAATCTTGCTTACAGTCAAACAAACAAAAGTGACTTTAAAGCCACTATTGTTCTTCTCTTTTAGGCTAGCTAGTAATCAGAGAATATTCCCTCTCCTGTGGTCCTTGTGAGGCTAGATTAATAAATTAATATTGATACGTTAAATTTAATTTCTAGATTTTCTTTAATCGTTATTATTCAGATCAGCTCTGGGGTTTTGTTCTCTATTCTCATTTACTTCTCCTCTCTTCTACTCTTTATTATCTGTTGTATTTAGTTCTCCATGCTTTTGTTGGTGCAGTTGGATTCACGTGTTGTTCTTCTGAGAGATTTCAGATCCCCGGTGGATCGCCCACCCTCCCACTCTTGACCGTGGACCACGCCCCCGACACCATACCGCATCTCTGAGTGAGAGTGATTCCTGCTGGGTCGTCTGTCCTCCTTCTCCTGGCCGTGGTCTGCACTTCTGCTTCATCTTGACTGTGGACTTCATCATCACTCGTCCCGCAGCTCCATCTGAATGAACTCTATTCAAATACGTAGTTGTAGAAGCTAACTTTTCTTTAACAGTTCTGGTATCGCCTGGAAAAAAAATTCTTGCTGTTTCTGCACTGAGACTCCTTTTTATTTTACAGGTTAGTACTTGGTTTTAAACCGTAACATATGAAAGCCTTAAAGTCCCACTCCAATCATATTTTGATCCTTTTCAAAAGCGTTCCCGGTGGTCTTTTAATAATGATTTTACCATTTTTAGGCAAAATTTTAAAAATCCTGTGACGTTTTCTAGGACAAAGTTTCATCAGGAATTCATCAGAAATTCTCCTCTGAGATGTGGGTGGGAATAGCGCAGAAACAAATTTCCCATCATGCCTTTGTTTACACTCTCCTACTTGTAGCCCATTACAACTCCAAGCTAACATTAGCGGTGCAGCAGAAATAGTAAAATCAAACTTTGCAACCCAGGTGAGTTGGTGTTTTTTACATTTTTATGATTAAAGGAAAATGTTGCCAAAAAAAGATTAAATAATGTGAGGAGGCCCGACTTGAAAATTATAAATAATATTGTACATGTCAAAGTCAAGGCCCGAGAGCGGGTTCAGCCCGCCGGGTAATTATATCTGGGCCTCCAGATCATTTTATTTTATTGCTATTAATGGCCCGATGTTATCTTGAGTTTATTTCTGACTTGTATAATTTTAAAAACATTTATTTTCCATGAGAGTAAAATGGTGAAAGTTATTTAAGGTTTAAGTTGATTAATTCTTGAATAATTTTCCTGCAAGTCTTTATTCATTCTAATGTTAAATTTTCCTTTTTAAAGTTTTTCAAAATTTAGTTTTAGATTGTTAAAAAAATGTTTGTCCTTTTCGGTCTGCGACCTGAGGTGTGTTTTGAATTTTGGCGCCTTGTGAGATTGAGTTTGACCCCCCCTGTTCCAAAGGGACATCAAATTAAAAAAATAAATAAATAAATAAAATATAGGTTACTATCTATACACAGATAGTAAATGAGGTTAATGTCTGGTTATTATCATAAATTGAAGTTTAAAAGAACTATTCTAAAAAATTAAGTTTAAAAAAAAAAGTTTTCAAAAAATTTTAGTAAAACATTTTTTTTCTAAAAATGTGAATAATTCTTTTCCCCAAAACAACAGGAAAAAAAAATTCTGGTTACTAACTGGTGTGCACCTACAACAGAGTACGACGGAGTATTAGGGCCACCCAAAAAAAAAACATAATATTACGAGTTTTTTTCTCGTAAAATTACGATTTTAAATCTCGTAAATGTACGAGATTAAAAGTCGTAAATTTAGCCTATGACTTTTAAAGTCATAAATATATGACTTTATTCTCGTAATTTTAAAAATAAGTTTTTCTTTATAAAGTGGCCCTACTGCAAAAAAAGGTAATATTACGAGTTTATTCTTGTAAAATTACAACTTTTAATCGTGTAAATTTACGACTCTTAATCTCGTAGGATTATGACTTTTTTTTCGTAAATATATTGAAGTCGAGGGGAGCCTACAGTCCAGCGAATTGATGCCGTGCGCTGAAGCAGACCGGCCAAACTGAAAAACGTTGTGGATTTCATCAGGTAAACTGAATGTTTAAAATATTTCAGAAGTTTGGAAGTTTCTTTAGTTGATTTACAGTTTATTAATGTTTAATTTGTTGATGGTGGCTTGCAGGATCTCTGCAGATTATGTTGATGAAGCCGTTGATATCCGCTCAGCTGTCCACTTCCAGTCATTTCTTCCTCCTCGAAAGACCAGATCTCCTCCAACTCTGTGATGCTTCCGCCTGAAGAGGACTAGTTTTCTGAATCTTCCATCTGAAGAGGACTAGTTTTCTGAATTTTCAATGTTCTTGTGCTAACGTAACAGACAATTGTCATTTCTCAGTGTTGTTTTGTGTTGAAACTGAACGTTTCATTTGGAGAAGGAGGCGTCCGGAGCTTTGTTTACATTCTCCTTTGGTTTCTGGTTTCTGCACATGACAGAGATGTGACGTAAGGTGGTGAAAGGGCTTCTGGGAAATGAAAGGCAAAATAAAGTGACGGTCCTAATGAACATGGATCTCTGAGCTCTTTATTTTATATATGAAACTCCACTCTACTGACACTGAACCAGGAAATAATTTGATTTTGAATCACCAAAAGGTTCAGAATTTCTTTGTTTTAACACCGATCTGGAAATAAATCTTCACAAGATACTCCACGTCTTCATCTTTGAGCACGGCTCTGAGAAACAGACAACTTTGGTTCTTTTGTCATTAATTTACGACTTTTAATCTAGTAAATTTACGAGTTTTTTCTAGTAAATTTAAGAATTTAAATCTCGTATATTTATGAGTTTTTTTCTCATAAATTTTTTAGATTAAAGTCGTAAATTTAGCCTGTGACTTTTAAAGTCAAACATATACAACTTTATTCTCATAATTTAGCAGTTACGCCTTTTTTTCGTAAATTTACGAGATTTAAAGTCATAATTTTAAAAATAAGTTTTTCTTGATCAAGTGGCCTCAATACTCCGTTGTACACACCAGATGGTAACCATAATTTTAATTTTTAATTTTTTTTTGCTTCAACTTACTGTACTTTTTTTTCTACTTCATTGTCCCTTTAGGGGCTCCGTAGTTTACTTTACTTAAGTAAAGTGTTTACACAATTAGCCTAATCCACATGTGTCAAAGTCAAGTCTCGGGGGCCGGATCTGGCCCACCAGATCATTTTATTTTATTGTCATTAATGGCCAAAATGGGTGTTATCTTGCACTTATTTCTAACTTGCATAATTTTGACTAAATATAATTTTACAGGGAATAAAATATTAAAATTTATTTAAGGTTTAAGTTGATTTATTCTGGAATAATATTCCTGCCTGTGTTTATTCATAGTACTGTTAAAATCTTATGTTCTAGTGTGGTCAGTAAATGTTTATCCTGTTCGGCCCGCGACCTGAGGTGTGTTTTAGATTCTGATTGAGTTTGACACAACTGTAACATTGAACAGTTTGATGTTTCTGATATTTTTTTTCCCCACTTGTCTTAAGTAAATGAATGTAAAACACTTTCTGCAACATTAATCACTTTGCAATGTGGGAAAATTAAGAGTTTTGATTGTTCTGGATTCATTTTATCTTGTTGAATGCAGTGTAGATACATTTGCATAAAAAATGTTGGTCATGCCAGTTCTGCCGTTTCACCTGGTGGACTTGGAGCTGCTGTAGGACCCCTAAGCTACTGGTTTTGTCTTGTTCACTCATCTGGTTTAACCTGAAAAGAGCATTAGGATGGTTCAAATGTACTTGTTTGTGGTCCTGTTGCTACACTGCAAATAAAACAGAGTTGTGACATAAAGACTAAAGTCTTTTGGTATCTATACCATAATAGTATCCACATTGTGGTATTGCCGTTTAGCGGCAGCCCGGTAAAATGTCGTCCTCCACCCATCAGACGCTAACAAGAAACAAGTCCACACAAAATGAGTTTTGTTTTAATATATTTTTGATTTAGTGAAAATATATTTTCACCAGTCAACAAGACACAACAAACTTTATTTTCTTAATTACAATGAGGTGTTTACATCTACTATATTTGTCCCAGTCTATTACATGCACAATAAAGTATCCCGAAGTGAAGATTTTCAGCTTTGGCACACATGTCCAAATGTATTTAAGAAAGAAAGAAAGAAAGAAAGTGGTAAAACACAAACAGTTATTGTAATTTTACAAAAACATCTGGTTTTAAGACGTAGTCTTTCTTTTTCTTAAACAGTGTCGCTTATTATGGGGTGTCTCTTCCATCGAATAGCAGAAAAGATGGCATGGATGAAGTAAAGAAGAGTAGCTCCTACGGACATGACCTAAAAAAAGGACAAAAACAGACAGGAATGATTTAGAGGTAGAGTTCTAAGTATAATGCTGTTTGAAATCTACCTAAAGAAAACAAATAAAGTCTAGAAATCAAGAAGGTCCAACGCCAAACTAAAATAACAAAACCCAACAGTGTAAGACTGCTGAGGACAGAGAGGGGTAAAAGAACAAAACAAAACCAGTGTGTGTGTGTGTGTGTGAGACGTACAGCAATGACGTTTACGCCCATTCCGCCTGAGAAACCAAACTTGGAAAGGATCCACCAACCCATAATGGTCAAGTAGGTCACAATCACTGATGGAATCATGTACAAAATTGTTAAAAACACATGGAAAGCCAAATCCTATGAGAGAAAAAAAGAGAAAAAAGAGGGAGGGGTTAATGTTTTAAGTGGTTTCTACAGGAGTTTCAACAAAAGGAAATGGAACAAACTAAACATGGACTCCAAAAAACCATCCATTCATTTTCAGAATCTGTGGGATCCCTGTTGGAGGTCACTGGGTTGCTGGACCAACCCAGCCACTGTGTGGCAATGGTGGTGTAGACTGTTAGCATTCACACACTCACATGGATGCCTGGAGACAAATTAGAGATACCGATAACCTATGAAGTAGGCTACGTTTTCTAACAGTAAGAGGAAGCTGGAGTACCTAGAGAAGACCCATGTATGGGGAGAACAAACTCCATTGGACCAGGCCTTCTCACTAGGTCAAAGTACAAATTTAACTCCAATAATGCTAGTGTAAATGCTTTTTGCTGAAAGTAGCCGCTGAAGATGCTAAAGTTTTTTGCTAAAAATTGTGACTCAATTTACTTTAACTGCAGAAGGGATTTGCTGAAACTGCAAAAGCCATTTACAAAATTTGCTAAAAGACTGAAAATGCAATTAAAGAACTATTAAAGAGCACAGAGGCTGACCTCAATTTCTGAAAAATTGCTTAAAAATCCTTATTTTCAGTGTGCGGCTTAGTGTGTGCCAATTTAGCCAAAATGTTAGCATGTTGCTTAAACATGAGCTCTACATTACCCCCCCCCCAAAAAAAAAAACAAAAAATGGAACACTTGTAGATCTAGTAGATGTTCAAACCAGTTTTTCTAATTCGTCACTCGCATTTTCCACCATGAAATAGTCTGCTCCCTTCCTCCACCAGGAAATAGCCTGCTCCCATTCTCCACCCATCTTACCAACATCCCCATCTGCCATTCTCTGATTCAGGCTCCATCCCAACAGGTCATGCAGATTCCTCACCAAAAGTTTCTTCACAAAATTTGAACGCTAAATCGTATGAGCGTTTTCTTGGTTATCGCTAAACTGGCTCACAACACAGACAGCCGCTAGCTGATCACTGTTAGCTCAGCGGAGGAAGTGTTTGTGTTAGCTTGGGGACAGAGCAGACTCTTCCTGGAGGGGGCGGTTCTCAACTTGTGATGTAAGCATGTCAGGACCCGCCTGTTTTCGTGGGCATGGGAGGGGCTGCTGTTGGATCAAATTTCCACTTTGGGGTTGTTTATAGTGATGAGTTAACAGTATAGTACACCCAAAAGCTAAAAAATGTTAAATCGTCGTCCATTGTCATATATTAATCTGCCTAACTATACGGACATTCATCTGTTGACCACCCAAACAAATGATGAACTTACCAGAGCTGGCCAAAAGGGTTTCTGATTGTGACCACAGAAGAAGATGAAGAACCAAGCGGATGTCCCAACACAGCAGAAGACGGACACAGACAGCGCAAAAGCGTCGACTTCAGCTTCAGAAATAATAAGCATGACACACAACGCGACCCCAAGACTCTGAAAGATCAAACAGGTTTCATTTACAATTCGTAAATTGGGAATCCACTTTTGCAGGAGCATTTAGTAGAGTACACAACAGTAGTACATTTTCATTTATACACACATATGCTCACAATGTGGCCACTCTCAATACACGGCATTGTGTCTGTTTGTTTTCCCTTCCTTTGACAAACAGAGACTTAAAAAGACAATGAGAACATTCAGAGAAGCTTGTTTCACAATAAAAGAGGATGCGGTATTATTCTAAAATGTGAGTTCTTCTGGTGAAAAATCAGTCTTTATTTTAAAAAAAAACAGTTCTAAGAACAAGTTTATTTTTATATTATTTTATATCCTTGTAGATACTTTATTTTCAAACATTTTTATTGCTTCACCATTTTTCCACTTTCATGAAACTTCCCTGTCAAATTAACAGATTTAATAAACTTTTTGACTTTGTCTCATTTAATTGAATGTTTTTGTTGTATTATAGGAAATTATTTGGTGCTTGAAAAGAGTTTCTGTTTTGTAAAAAAACGCTTTCTCACTCCTGAATCAAAAGTACTTTATGGTTAAATACATTTTAATGAGAATATTGATGAGAAATTAATCTTAAGGAAAAGAGATTAAAATTTCAGCATTTAATAGGTGAAGAAATACTATTAAAAACTTTCTACCGGAATAGTTTTTCCGTCTAGAACTTTCAAGAAATTCTAGAAATGTGACTTTTCTGACAATCTTTAACTGTAAGTCAATACATTCACGTAGATATTTGTGGAAAAAGAATCTGTGTAAACAGTGAGTTGAAAGCGCTGACAATCAGCTCTCAATCTAAAGCTGAGCAGAATGTGGCATGTCGGAAATTAAACTACCAGTTTCCAAATGTTTTTCCTTTCATTATTGCATCATTTTTAATCCATGCAACATCGTACGTTTTTTTTTTTGTCCCTGCAGCAAAATTAACTGTCATAAAGGATTTATGTTCACAAACTGAGTACTGTTACTAAATTCCTCTTTTGCAAAAGCAGAATTTTGGCTGCTTATCTGCCCTCCTTATGTCTGTGACGACTCTGGACACAAGAAGATGTGTCGGTTGTGAATGAAACAGCTGAAAAGGTGACGTGCGAATGTATGGAGCTAAATTGAGGCCAATATTATTTGAAACCCAAATAAAGCAAACTAAAAAAAATTTTGTTGTTTGGAAAAAAAAGTAAAATCTCCAAAAGATTTTGCTATTCTAAAATAAACTTAATTATTTTCAGCTTCAAATGTTCTTTTTTTCAGGTTTCAAAACTCAAAATTTCAATTTCTAAGTTTTTTTTTCAGCCCAAAATCTTTTTTTAAACTTTCTTTATTTTTTTTTTTTGGTTTTTTGAATCTGGAAATTTCTGTTTTAAAACTTTTGGCCCCGTTGTGGTGCGTTGGGGCGGGGCTAACACAAAGGACCAATCAAAACCGATGAGGGTGGTAACTTCAGTCTTCGTTGACTGACTATGAGAACTGTGATAATTACGGTCAGAAAATGGCTGTTATATCTGTACTATCATAATCTGAAGTTATACCAAGATAGGTCTGAAGTTACCACCCTCATCAATTCTGATTGGTCCTTTGTGTTAGCCCCGCCCACATGTGCCACAATGGGGCCAAAAGTTTTGAAACTGAAATCTTCACACTCAAAAACGGAGGGAAAAAAAGAGTTGAAAGTGAAAAAAACATTTAAACTGAAAAATAGTTTGGAAAATTAAATTTTGAGTTTTGAAACCTGAAAAAAAGAACATTTTAAACTGAAAATTATTAGTTTATTTTTAGAATAGCAAAACGTTTTGGACATTTTACAGTATTTTTGGCCAAGAAACAATATTTTTTTCAACTTGTTTTATTTGGACTTCAAATAATATTGGCCCCATTTCAAGTGCTACCCTTTACAGTGATCAAAAATCTTCTTTTTTTATTTTTTGCGGATTTTCATTTTTATTTTGTGCTATGGTTGCAGTGATTTGAGTGGTTTTGCTTTAAATCTGTTCTAAATACATATATATATACGTATAAAAATATATTGGTGTTTGGCAATATATATATATATATATATATATATATATATATATATATATATATATTATATACTGTATCGAATCCAACTCCTTTATGATAAATGTCCAACAGGGAGAAATTTAGAGTCTTTGGTATGACTCAGCTGTGGATTTGAACTCACAACCTTCGAGTCTTAGGGCAGACACTCTACCACAAGACCACTTAGTCGTTTTTTTTTTTCTTATTTTCCTTTATTTCGAACATTTTATCTAGAGGGAATAAATAAAGGCATACACGTATATGAATAAAACACATTAGTTATTAATTTTGTCCATAATTTTCTACAGTTGTAGGCAATAAATTAAATAAATCAACAAAACAATCTGAGCTGAAATAGCCGGATCTTTTTAGTGAGACTATCAGAATTGTAGATCCTTAGATTTTTTTTTTGCTTTCCTGTTTCTTTAAAATATCATGTTTTCAGAAACAATGAATAAAATCTGTTTGACCTTATAGGTCACGGTCTCTTTTCACAACGCCATTTCTCATAAAAGTGGAGACTCATCTATACAAGAAAAAAAAATAATCAATTACACCAACGTAACAAAAAAAAAAAAATTGAGGAAATGCAATGTAACATGAAAAGAGATTTTTGAAAAAGATGAAAAACTCACAAACTCGAGGAGGAAGAGTACGTCAGGAAAGGTGGTGAAGATCTTTCTTCCCTTTGGCATAACGTACCGAGAAGTCTTGGAATCCATCTTCTAAAGGTTAGTGTCTATGGTTTCTGGAAGAATGAGAAAACCCCTTTAAATATGCTTTCGAAGACAGTCTGCACATCCCAATTCTCTCCTTCAGCACCTCCCTTTGCCTTCGGCTCTCCACCTACATGTCCTTTCGTTGGTGCTTTTAGTTTTGTTTTTAGACTGTTGAGTGGGGGTGCTGTCAGTCACTGGGTTGCGTGACTGATGTTGTATTCAAATCCATGAGTGCCCTGATGTGAGAATTTTACTTGTTGCTTTCATAATGGAGGAGATGCATAAAGAAATGTAAAGCTTAAAATGTATTTTCGGATTATTTCTTTATTCAAATTGTTGTGAATCGGGAGCAGACGCAAAAATCCTGTTGGAAAAAGCTTGTAGAAGCTACAGTTGGACCAATGATGCCTCCACTAGCAGATGAATAGATCCATGAACGTCTTCATTTATCTCGTCTGAGTTGACATCTAGCTGACACTTATAGTTTCACCACTTTTGTTGCATCCGTGATGTTCAGTTGGGGTTGTGAGGGGATGTAAACTAGAGGGAGAGTTTAACACATGGATGTTGGGAAGTAGGGTCAGGCTTACCCTGCACCCACAGTGCAAAATTCTAATGAATTCCTGCCACTCTGCAGAAGCTATGTCCCAGAAAACAATAGTTTTTAGCATTAAAATGACATAATCATAATCAAAAAAACAGTGGGAACACTTTTAAAATAGATCCGATGATGATTGGAGAGGGACTTTAATACCAGTTTAGTATTCATTGGTATGATTCCCCTTTTTTAGTTTATGCCATAAATTCAAAATATATCATTGAGATTAAAAAACATCTTTAAAAAATACAATTTTAAACAAATTTTGATTTGTTGTTTCATCATAATTAGCTTGATAGACTCACTGTACATTATATGTACAGATAAAATGACTGAACACATTTTTTTTTCAGGATCTAGTTTTATTTATTAAAAACATATAAATCTGTGACTATTTTGCCTTTATCTTTTTCTATTATGTTTGGTTTTGAAAGAAAAATCATTTAGTATTTCTGTTTTTCATGTATTTGGACACCAAAGTTAAAGTTTTGAAATTCACTTGCAGTGCATTTATGTTAAACTACTTTTATAGTGGTAACTATTTTTTTCACCTCTTCAAACAGACAAAAAAATAATATTTCTAACACTTATTTAGGAGAAAAGCAAGTTCATGAGTAAAAATGAATCCATATATTTTAAACAATAAGACACTACTCAAACACATCATTATGTGCTTGGATGTTTACAGTTTTTCTCAAATGCTAAAACACATTTTACAAATGTGTCCTCCATGTTCCCTAATGACTAAACACAAAACCCTTTTCTAGAGCTACATAAACACAAACACACCTTCCAATTTCAAAACTCAAACTTTCACACTAAAAGAGCAACTTGAAGCTTTCAAAACTGTAAACACTACACCCATCATTACACACTCCATCAAAACAATTGAAAACACAAAGCTCAATTTGTGAGAAGGATTTGCTTCATAACTGCCAATGCAGGATTTTCAAAACTTTACAGTAACAAATCTTTTTACAATAGGTCTCTGCAGAGGATTAGACATTTAGATTTGTGAGTTTTATAAGAATATAAATCTATGGAAAATACTGCATGTGCACTGCTGTAACATGAATCAATGCAGAATCTGTGCCAATCTGACCTAATCAATGCTCTAAGTTGAAATTTACTTTGCTTCTGATCTCCTGAAGTGTGATGAGGTTGTTCTCTGTAAATATGGCAGCCCTCCCACCTCTATGTGGCATTCTTTCAACTCTAAAGAAAGACAGATCTGTGGTCCATAGACTACCTTCACATGCTTGTAAATTGTGTTGTGACAAAGAAAGCAAGAGTAGAATACCTGTTGTGTTGTCTGAATGCCCTGATATTGCTGGCCGCGGTGAACCTACTCAGGTTTGGACGGACTCTTAGCCCAGCTTCAGCCATTGGCATGCCATGAACAATGACATGGTCAATGACTGTTGCTCACATCTCGTCCGTTATGGGAGTGCGAGGTTGTCTTGCTCTCCATCCTGGACCTCCTCCTCTCCATCCTGGACCTCCTCCTCTCCATCCTGGACCTCCTCCTCTCCCTCCTGCACCTTCTCTCTTGTTGGCCTCCTCCTCTTCCCCTCTGACTTGAACTCCCCTTCCTCGTTGGCCTGCTCCTCTTCTTCCATGGTCGGCTCGTCTTCCTCCTCGGACTCGAATTCTTCTTCCCCTGACTCTGCCTTCATCTATTTTTAGATGTTGGGTTTTAGCAAGAGAATAACGTGTTTAGATTTATGAGAGCAAAGGATTGTGTTTTGTGAGTTGTGTCTTCATGTGAAATGTGTTTATGGTGGTGGTAAATGAGGATTAGATTTAGTAAATGTGTTTAGACAACTGCTCACTTGGTTTAGAGGGTTGGCTTTTGTGTTTTAGCATTTGAGAAAAACTGTAAATGTGAAACACAAAGAGAAACTACTTTCCAAGATCCTGTTATGCACACATACACACAAGAATGACAGTATTGGGAAAATGCTCCAGGGAAAAACAGTTACCCACCAGAGGCACTCTCTATTTTACTCTATACCACTCTAACATGTTATTATTTATTAACTCAAATTATACCTTGGCAATTTACAAATAAATAAATATTCAATTGGTTTTCAGTACTTTAATATTGTTTTTTTTTTTTTTTTGCTTCTGTTTACTTTTTGTTTTCTTGGAGGAATACTGCAGACAAAAAAGTCTTCAGAATTCCACTCATCTCACTGTTGGTTTGTTTTGTGTGCACAAATTACACTTTTGGAATATCTGAGTCAACACTTAATACATTTAAACATTTCAGACAAAAATAATGAAGGTAATATTTCTATCTGGCCTGTTTTTGTTCAGTAAAACATTGGAAGTAATAGTGTTCGATAACAATGAATGTGATATTTGTTTCAATCAGTTGACAGCCTTAGTAAAAAAAATAATGGGCTAAATGTACAGTTTTGTGTGTAAATTTAATTTTGTGATTATTTGCAGAAATTATGTGGTTGGCAAATAACAGAAAAATATATATATATAAATGCCAGAAAACTTCCTCCAGCTCAATCAGGACAAAACAAGTTTTAATCATCAGTCCTGAAGGCCAGAAGAAGAGGATTTTTACCACAACTTCAGAGTTTTAAACCGTCTCCCTGCATGAAGAATTAGGGCATACTTTTTGACTTTCAACTCAATCTTATCCCACACATAGAAACGTTGTTGAGGCAGAATCTTAAAAATACAGTCAGAGTTTGTTTGTTTCTTTTTCTTGCCAGTACAGAGATAACGATGTATGTCTGGGTCGTATTTTTTATCCGTTAGAATGGTATAATAGCTTGGTTTCTAGTTGACTCAAAAAACTGTTTGTCTGCCTACAGCTATGAGAAAACCCAGTGACACATGTTTTTAATAAGGATCAGAAGCACAAGCGAAGAAGATACAGCTTGTCCTTGGCCTTTGGCTGTCACAGTGAAACTGAAACTGAAGCAATGGAGAAAGGACTTGCCTAGTCAAGACTTGCAATATCTCAGACTTAGATCTTTACATTCCAGGCAAGGCAAGTTTATTTGTATTGCACATTTCATGTACAGAGACAATTCAAAGTGCTTTACATAAAACATTAAAAGAAACAATCAAAAGAAATAGTAAAAATGTCATTCATCATCATTCAAATCATTAAAATAAAATTAAAAGAAAGTAAAAAGATTTTAATTTAAAACAAGGATAGATAAAAAGTGCGGACGTAAACTTTTGAATACATATTAATCAAATGCAGCTGAGAACAGGTGAGTCTTTAACCTGGATTTAAATACACTGAGTGTTTCAGCAGATCTAATGTTTTCTGGAAGTCTATTCCAGATCTGTGGTGCATAGAAGCTGAATGCAGCTTCTCCATGTTTAGTTCTGACTCTAGGAACTGATAAAAGACCGGATCCAGATGACCGGAGAGGTCTGGCTGGTACATACTGGGTCAGGAGGTCAGTCATGTATTTTGGTGCTAAACCATTCAAAGCTTTATAAACCAGTAACAGAACTTTAAAGTCTATCCTCTGACAGACAGGTAACCAGTGTAAAGACCTCAGAACTGGACTGATGTGGTCTACTTTCTTGGTCCTTGTGAGAACCCGAGCAGCAGAGTTCTGAATAAGCTGCAGTTTCCTGATGGATTTTTTTGGTAGTCCTGTAAAAACACTGTTACAGTAATCAAGTCGACTAAAGATGAAAGCATGCACTAGTTTCTCCAGGTCCTGCTTAGACATCAAATCTTTAATCCTTGAGATATTTTTGAGATGATAATAGGCTGATTTAGTGACTGCCTTAATGTGTTTATCAAAATTTAGGTCTGTGTCTATCACTACACCCAAGTTTCTGGCCTGGTTGGTAGTTTTTAGTTGAATAGATTGAAGCTCTGTAGTGACGTCTAACCTTTTTTCTTTAGCCCCAAAGACAATAACCTCAGTTTTGTTTTTGTTTAATTGAAGTAAGTTGTGACACATCCAGTCATTAATGTCCTCAATGCATTTACCAAGAGCCTGTACAGGGCCTCGGTCTCCTGGTGTCAGTCTAATATATATCTGTGTGTCATCTGCATAGCTATGGTAACTAATGTTGTTGTTCTTTATAACCTGGGCCAGTGGGAGCATGTAGATGTTAAATAGAAGTGGTCCCAGGATGGAGCCTTGGGGCACTCCACATGTAATTTCTATTGGCTCAGAGGTGAAGTTACCAATTGACACAAAATATTTCCTGTTTTCTAAGTACGTTTTGAACCAGTTTAGTACTGGCCCAGTGAGACCCACCCAGTTTTCCAGTCGTCTGAGTAGTATTGCGTGGTCGACTGTATCAAACGCAGCACTGAGATCCAGTAAAACTAGCACTGACATATTTCCACTGTCTGTATTCAAACGTATGTCATTAGTCACTTTGGTCAGAGCCGTTTCAGTGCTGTGGTTCTGTCTGAAGCCGGACTGGAAGACATCATAGCAGTTGTTATTTATTAGGAATTCATTTAACTGATGGAAAACAGCTTTTTCAATGATCTTACTTAAAAATGGCAGGTTTGATATCGGTCTGTAGTTGTTCATTTGAGTTTTGTCTAGACTGTCCTTTTTTAGGAGAGGTTTGATTACAGCTGTTTTCAGTGGTTCTGGGAAAACACCAGATGTTAACGACAAGTTCACAATCTGGAGCAGGGCTGGTTCCAGGATCTTTGAAACTTTTTTGAAAAAGCTTGTGGGTAGAATATCCAGACAGCAGGAGGAGGAGTTCAGTTGACATAGAATGTCCTGCAGTTCTTTACTGTTTATGGGTTGAAACTGAGCCATTGGGTTTATACTGGTTTCTAGTGGATAGGGTTCATATCCTGAACTTGTAGTTGGTGAAACAAAAAAGCTTGTAGGAGCTACAGTTGGACCAATGATGCCTCCACTAGCAGATGAATAAATCCATGAACGTCTTCGTTTATCTCGTCTGAGTTGACATCTAGCTGACACTGATAGTTTCACCACTTTTGTTGCATCCGTGATGTTCAGTTGGGGTTGTGAGGGGCTGTAAACTAGAGGGAGAGTTTAAACTAGGGCTGTCAGATTTGTCGCGTTAAAAACGCATTAATCCGACGTGTGCTTGACGCCGACAATTTTTTTGACGCATTAATCGCGGACTTTCTCATACGTGCCTTTCCATACCGCGCGCGGGCGTCCCGCCCTCTAACTCACCGGCTGCTCTCACTAGATCACCGGCGGGTCTCCAACCTCCGAGCTGCGAGCTAAAACCGGCCGGTGCTAGGACCTGGAGAGCTCCTGCACCCTAAACCGGCTCCGGTTCGCGTCCAGCACCACGTCTGGTGGTACCGGATCGCGTCCGGCGCCGAGAGCTGCAGACCCCCGACGTTCCGAACAGCAAGCGCACCGGGGGACGTTTTAAATGTTCTGGAGGTTTAAGCGTGATCCAGCCCCAGCATAGCGGTCTGTCTGCCGGCATATTCATGGCGTGAGCTCCGCTGGACACGTCGCTGCATCGAGCTGCAGCCAGAGAACGCGGCGGCAGTAACAGACTGTCAAACTATCCACAGAGTATCCCGCTTTTCTCAGTCTTTAATGTTTTAAAAAACAAAAGTTCATTGGAAATGATAAATCTCTATTTCATTTATTACTGTAGTTCAGCAGAGGAGGAAAATATTTGGTCCTGACAAAAAATGAACATGAAAGTGTTATGGAAATGTTATTTTTGATGTTTTTTTATTTTATTTTACTGAACGTTGATTGAAGTTTTGAATTTAAAATGCCCTTCACTTGCACTTGGGCTTTTGTTAGGGATTTTATGTTACAGTCTTTTATTGTTAAGAAAGTTTATCTCAATACAATGTTACAAAATAAAGTATTTCTGATGAAAACTATTAATTTTGTCATTCTTGTTTTCATAATGAATGTAGAACTGCTAAATTCCATGAAGCACACATTTTTTTCCTTAACAAAAGGCCACATGTAAATTGCGATTAATCGCGAGTTAACTCTGGACAATGCGATTATCGCGATTAAAAATTTTAATCGCCTGACAGCTCTAATATATATATATATATTTTCCAGATTAGTCATCCTTCTTTATCGATTCCCAGGCCTTATATATATATATATAAATGCCAGAAAACTTCCTACAGCTCAATCAGGACAAAACAAGTTTTAATCATCAGTCCTGAAGGCAAGAAGAAGATTTTTACCACAACTTCAGAGTTTTAAACCATCTCACTGCATGAAGAATTAGGGCATACTTTTTGACTTTCAACTCAATCTTATCCCACACATAGAAACGTTGTTGAGGTAGAATCTTAAAAACACAGTCAGAGTTTGTTCGTTTCTTTTTCTTGACAGTACAGAGGTAACATTGCATGTCTGGGTAGTATTTTTTACCCGTTAGAATGATATAATACTTTGCTTTCTAGTTGACTCAAAAAACCGTTTGTCTGCCTACAGCTATGAGAAAACCCAGTGACACATGTTTTTAATAAGGACCAAGGGATGGAAACACAAAACACTGGTTTTAAAATCGTTGCACCGGCTCCCTGTGAGTTTCAGAATTGATTTTAAGATTATTTTACTGGGTTATAAATGCATTAATAGTCTATCATGAGATGTATGTGTTAGTGAAGATGGGGGAGAGTAAAGAGTTAGTTAGGTTTTTATTTTTGTTTTTGATTGTAAAACACTTAAAGCTACACAAAAGTGTTTTTAAATGCTTTTATAAATACAATTTTATTGATTGATCCATTTTTTTGGGGAGGATCATTATGGGAATCACGTCAAAAATGAGTCTGGTAAGCAGAACTTTCAGCTTCTCCAGATAGATGAAGATGAACAAACTTCCTGTTTGATGTAATCTAGGAATTGTAATGAGTTCTCCAGTTTTTCTGCACTGAGACTCCTTTTCATTTGTGAAACACAAACGAAGAAGACACACCTAGTCCTTGGCCTTTGGCTGTCACAGTGAAACTGAAACTGAAGCACTAGAGAAAGGACTTGTCCTGTCAAGACTTGCAAGTATCTCAGACTTAGATCTTTACATTCCAGATAAGAAAATCCATTGGCTTTAAAAATCTTCTAAAGGAAAAGCTGTATATCCATCAGAGGCAGTCCCATGTCTCACATCTGAAGTTTGACCAAAACATCTCATGATGGCTGCAGTGGACACTGACCCTGAAGAATCCACACATATTGACGTATGGTTAAGGGCCTCTCCACGTCACTTTTTGACGTTTTGGGTTTCCCCAACTCGTCGTTTTTTGACGTGCTGGCTGTTCCAATTAAATCGGGTCCGGGACGGAACCTTAGGACGCAGCCAGTACCCTAACCTTAGCTCAGTCCGCGTCCTGGCTAGGGTTCCACGGCTGGAACCAGCACCGATCCAAGTCGGGTACCAATCTGCGTCCGATATCAGGTTAACCCTGTAAAAAAGCGACAGAAAATTCAAATTTGTTGGAATTAAGATGTTTTTAAACCCGTTGATGAAATCCACAGCAGTGTTAGCTTAAGATACAAAAATATTGATGTGAGTGTTCAGGAAAAATTAACTTTATTTACCCAATGTCTCAAAATTGATCCACATATTTTTGGTGTAACTGTATTGTTTAGAAGTAATTGCATTCTGTCAATACAGTAGGGATACATTAAAAATGAATAACAATATATGAGTTATTCTCACTGTAAAGTTTTAAAAAATAGCTAAACTTTTTCCCGCTAAAAATGTTTTTGAGATTTCATGGAAGCAGCCATTTTGAAAAGAGCGGGAAAAGCATTTCTACTGCCCCTAGTGGAATGATGACGAACTACAGCGTAGGAAGCATGGACCAAGTTATATACAATGAGTTTTTTAAGGAAAGTTTGGATCACGCTAAAAAGCTGTGGGTCTCAGAAATGCAAGTATCAAATATAACACAAATGGGTATAGGGTTGAGGTTAGGTTAGGTTACCAGTGTGGTCCATGTTACGGTACTGGACAGGAACTGGTTTGTGGCCCGGAAGTTGGGGAGCCTTGATTTAATTGGAACAGCCAAAAAATTACGAGTTGGGGACACCCGTCAGTCTGTGACATATTTTGCCAAGATGTTCTAAGGATAAAGAAAAACAGTAAAAATTAGGATTTGCCCCCCAAATTTTTATTTGAGTTTTTGTACAAAAACGACCAGTATGTTAATGACTAAACGATTGAATGCGTATTGTTGATACCAAAGACAGACATCTAGATAGCTGCTTTAGCTGCTCCACGTCTAGATCTGCTGTGATCCTGATGTCCCACATTAAACGTCCCTCTTGATTTCTGAAAGGTTCACATCTAAAATTGACAGTGAGCAAGAAAACTAAAAACTTGTTAAATGTTGTTCAAAAATTTTAAACACGTTTCACTAAAAAAAAAATAGCCCCAAGAGAATCAGAAATAAAACACAGGTTATTATGCTACTTCATTTTAATCAGGAGTTTAGAACAAATCTCTGAAATTAATTTGATGTATTGATAAATTGATCTATTTTCTTTATTTTTAAATTGTTAACTCTTGTAACTTCTATCATGTTATGGGTCAGTTATGCATACTTTTTTCAGGATCATGCAAAAATATATGCAAATTTTTGTCAGCAATAAAACTTGAATCCAAACACATTGGAACACAAATAACCAACAAAACAAACACATCAAACCAATAACCAATCACTTACATCTCCCACAATTATTAGAAAGCTAAATCAGAGGAAAGTCTGTGCGTCTGGAGTTTGTTTGTTTTGCTTTTTTGCAACTATTCTAGACAAACAAACATCCCCTGGAGCTCACATGACTGGGAGAGGAGGTGACTGTCAGTGTGTTGGCTGAAATCGACTAATGACTTTAATTTTGGCTCTAATTATTGCTTTATGGATTTATTTCATATAACCGGGTCAGAAAGGATCTAATTTTAACCAGATCATTTTAGAATAATTAATTTTTTTTCTTTAGTCATAAAAGAATCCACTTACTGGTTACAGGGGAAAATAAGTGTTTGCCTTTGACAAATCCTTACCGGCATCCAACATGCACTAGGAACAGGTGTAACTCACTGCCAGCTTCACAAATCGAGCTCTTGCTTGGTCGTACAGGGACCAGAAACCCCTAAGGCTCCCTGGACCCCCGTACTCACAGAGTACCCTCCACAGAACATCAGAGAGGATTCTTTTGAACGCCTTGTTGTCATGAATCGGTCCTCTGTCTCCCCCTCTGGTCATGAGCGGGATCCATCACCTGAGTCTCCTCACTACACTTCCCATCAGCCCCTGCTGTCACTTCCAGAAGCTTCACAGCCATTTCCCATCTGCATTCACTCCCAGCAGTATTTAGTGAGAGCACTTAGCTCTGCTCAGTGCGAAGTCTTGTTTGTGCCATGCTGAGCGTTCTTATCCTGACCTGATCTTCTGTTTCCTCTGACCCTGCTTCGTGTTAGACTCTGATTGTTTGCTGCCTACCCTGACCCTCGTATGGACCCTGACCACTCTGATTGTTCTCTGAATCCTTCATGCTTGTGTTTGACCTCTGCCCTCCTGACCCTGATTTAGCCTTGTGGACTTTTAGCTGTGATTGACTCCTGTTCTCCTGTCTGTGCCAATAAAACTTGCTCCACCTGGATCCAGCTGTCTTCCCATTTGTGACACTTGCAATAAATAATCGTAAAAATGCACTTAAGATAATAACAATAATTACTGTCCAGTGTTTGAGGCATTGTAGAGTCTTATAGCTGACAGGAAGAAAGATCTGTGTAAGCTTTCCTTGATGTCTGTGACTGAAATTACTCCTCATGCTCCAATGCAGAGCATGGTGATGAAGATGGTTATCCACGATGGATTCCAGTTTCCATCAAACATCCTCCTCTCAGTAGAGGGGAGATCCATGAATGGCATCATAAAAAACTTTTGAAGAGGACTGAAAACTCTGAAGAACCCCATTTTTCTCAGCCTCTCCTGTGAACTCCAGTTGCTTCTCTGACCATATTTAATTTCTTCCAAGCGACAACAGTTGGTCGTGTAAACCTGCAGACCGCTTCAGACCCAGAATATGGTGGAAAATAGTCCAAACAGGAGAAGCAGGCATGTCAACGCAAAATAAAAAAAATGATTAGTTTCCTCAGTATGAGGGCAAGTTACAAAAAGAGAAGTGCTTTGGATTAAATTTTAACTTGTCAGTGGAGGAAGACTACAGAAATATCCATCAGACAATAAAAGTACAACTTTAGACAGTATTTTACATTGTCTTAACGAGGCCTACAAAGCTTCTCATTTTTTTTTATTATCGTCCTAATTTTTGTCATCAAACAAATAGAAATGGTGTTTCTTCGCGTTCATTATCAATAATATCAAAGGGAACTTTGATGTAGTTCATTCAATTTCAGGCCAAATAAGAAAAGCACACATAAAAACACTAATATCCCTAATGTGAATGTTTTATATCCTGTTGTTTTCAGATGTTGACTTATGCTTGTAGATGTTGTAATTTTAGTTTGGTTTTTGCAGTGCGACACCTTCCAAGAACACCTTGCTTGCTTTTAAAATGTGTCCTTCAAAGTGGAAAAACTAGCTCTGCAATGCAGGTGTCGACACACCCAGAATTAACCTCTCACTCAGTGACGCATCTTACTACTCTGCTTCAAAAGCACAAACTGTCAACCAAATCCGACTGATTTTTATCTCAAGGTGAAAAAAAGCTTTTTGAAGAACATCTTTTTTGAGAAGCGTTTAGAGCTAACGTTCAGTGACCACAAAGGATTCAAATAACATTTGTGTGACGTTTGAGGGAAATGGAAGTGACAACTCTTTCTGTACAATAATTGTTTTTTTTTTTGTTTTTGGATGAAATGAAGTCCAGTCCAGCTACAGCAAAACATGGAGGATTTCTGTCATGAAGTTGAGTAAACACAAGTATTTGATTTAGTTTTGGGCTAAAAGGATGTTGCATTAAAAAACAACCTAGAAAAAAAACTACTAGAAAGAAACAAAATAAAAGCAGACAAGGAGAAACGACCAGGGTGAGAAACATTTGGTTTTGAGAGTGATACAGAAATAGAAGAATATTCAAAAGAAAACAGCCATAAAAATAAGGGACTTTTGTGTTTTAATATGTCATTCCAGACATTTAATATCAGGATTTGAAGTGGTCATCCAGCTTCCTTATGAGAGTAATCCACACAACTCAGAGGAATATAAGAAATTTAAAAACTTTTATGAGCTATAAGAATAAAGTTTCCAGAGTGTACCCCGTCTTCCTCCAATAGTAGCCAGGTTTCCTCTGGCCATCCAAGAGGAATATGGTGGGTGAAGAAAATACACGGATGGACGGATGGATGGATGTCGGAGGGGCTGAGGAGAGGAAACGATCCGTTCTAGAAAGTACTTTTATTTTTAAAGGAATAAGTATTTTAAAAACGCTTATTTAGAATTTTTTTATATTAATTATCGGGTCATATCTGTTTAAAAAAGTGGGGAAAATGTGAAAATATTCACAGTCGAAGTTCAAAATTGCTGATAAGAAAACTCTGATGAAAGCAGCATTTAAACGCATCACTTACACACAAATATTGGAGATATAAAAAGAGTTTTCTTGTTAATAAGTGTGTAGTTTTTAATGATTGGTAATTAGTTTCAAGCTGTAGTCATTTAAATTTGTGTAAATTTTACTTTTCATTTTCCTACTTTTGCACAAAATATATTATCTGAGTTACAAATCAGGAATTATGCACAGATTTGGGTGATACTATTTTCTCTCTGTAGAGGTCAAACTGGAACAAGAATCAGCTTTGAGCTCCTTCTTGTAGTGAGATTGAACACATGAGATCTTAAATGTTGTTTTAAATCATATTTTAAAGAAAAATGATTCATTTGGCAAACATCATGGCTATCAACAAATCCAATCAAGAATTTTATCCTTTTATACTAATTCTTGCTATAAGGCAGTTTTACTGAGAATTATTGAGTCATTATTTGTTTTTTGGATTATATATATATTCAACTTATTATTTGAATGTTTGGACACAAATATTGCAGCATTGTTCAGCACGCCTTGAACGGTGTCATGCCGAGTGCAGAGTGAGATCATCCGCGCTCTCTGCTCTTATATACCCGTCTAAAAAAAGCTGGCTGCCTGGTAATTGTTAACCCTAAACAACGAAACTCTACACTATTCAACACACACAGGATTGATGTTGAACTAATGGGCGGAGTTTGTTTAAGCTTCTCTGTGAACAGTTAGATCATCAAAATGTCATGTTTATCAGATGAGAAATGAAATTTGACTCTTTTATTTCCTACTAAGTGAAAAAGGTGCAAAGCAGACAGTGAATAAAGAGGTTTCCAGTGAAAGAGACACAAACGAATTCTGAGGGAGTTATTTTCTGTTCTTTATTCAGTCTGGCAACATTATTAGAAAGAAATCAAATCAGCTGACCAAAACGAACTGCTTCTGGTGTTAATAGTGAGGAAAAAAAGGGATTAAAAAGTACAAAATGACACATTCTCTGTCAAAGACAGACACCGTGGTTGTCACCGAGCTCCCTGGAGGAGATCAAACGTCATCTGACTTATGTCAAAAGCTGTGTGTTGATGTGTTGAGTCAAACAGGATGTCTGCATTCCCCACGTGTCCGCTACTCTGTTGGGAGGTTTTGAGGGAGCTGAGGGTCGTGTAGATGACTCTGGCCCGTTGCTCCTCTGAGTTCTGGTCTGCCCAGCAGTAAGTGGGCAGGGATGACAGGTGGAGCAGGAAGTACGCAGACGACAAGTAGACTTTAGTGAACTCCTGCTTCAGATATGAAAGATCTCTCTGAAAAATACAACGAAAGCAAAAGACTGTTATTCAGAAGGAGCAAACACTCTGATCTTTATACTGACAGCGCCCTCTGCAGGCCTAACATGTTATTGCTTATGATAAATCCCTAAAAAGCGTCAAAGTTATGGCCCGGGGGCCGGAACAGGCCCTCCGGGTAATTCTATCCGGCCCTCCAGACCATTTAATTTATTGTTATTAATGGCCCGATCATTTCTAACTTCCATAATTTTGACAAAATACATTTTTATGGGGAGTAAAATATTGAAAGTTTTTTAAGGTTTAAATTGATTTATTCTGGAATAATATTCCTGCCTTCTTATTATTTATAATTATGTTAAAAAGTTACTGTTTTAAAGTTTTAAAAAATGTCATTCTTTTTGGACTAGTTTGGCATTACCTAAGATTTTTTAGGCTATTTTGGAGTTTATTTAATATTTCAGCTACATGCTAGCTGTTTTGGCTAATTT
Source organism: Oryzias melastigma (assembly GCF_002922805.2). Classification (NCBI taxonomy): domain Eukaryota; kingdom Metazoa; phylum Chordata; class Actinopteri; order Beloniformes; family Adrianichthyidae; genus Oryzias; species Oryzias melastigma. Next base: position 546,567 of record NC_050526.1, read on the forward strand.
AGGCTTCTTTTTTTTTTTGGTGTTTTTAGGTTACTTAATATTTATGAGTTTAGCGAATATTTCAGCTACATGCTAGCAGTTTTGGCATTTTTAGTTTTTTTTAAGTTTTTAGGCTGTTTTGTATGTTACTTAATATTTACATGCTAGTTGTTTTGGCTCATTTAGGGTTTTTATTTTTTTATTTTTTAAGGAGTTTTGGAGTTTATCTATTGTTTTGCTACATTCTAGCTGTTTTGGTTAACTTAAGTTTTTTTTGTTTTTGTTTTTTTTTTTAGGCTAATTTAGCATTTAGCTAATATATCAGCTTCAACGTTTTTAGCTATCAATTTAGCGAATATTTCAGCTACATGCTAGCAGTTTTGGCATTTTTAGTTTTTTTTTTTAGTTTTTAGGATGTTTTGTATGTTACTTAATATTTACATGCTAGTTCTTTTAGCTCATTTAGGCTTTTTTCAATTTTTTAAGGAGTTTTGGAGTTTAGCAATTTTTTTGGTACATGCTAGCTGTTTTGGTTAACTTAAGTTTTTTTTTGTTTGTTTTTTAGGCTAATTTAGCATTTAGCTAATATATCAGCTTTAGCGTTTTTAGCTATCAATTTCAGCATCTTCAGCGGCCAAATTCAGCTTACATCATTCACACTAGTATTATAGTAGGCAATGCTATATTTCTAGTCCATAATTATGTTAAAAAGTTATGGTTTTAAAAATGTAGTTTTAGAACAATAAATGTTTATCCTGCTCGACCCTCAACCTGAGGTGTGTTTGGACCCTTGTGTGATTGAGTTTGACACTGCTGGTCTAAAGGGTGTTTCTCCTCAATAAAAAATGAGGAACAGTCACCTTCTGTGCTTTGCTCATTCCGTTTTCTGCCTCCAACCAGGCACTCTGAAAGAAAATTTGAATGCAAACATTACGATACTATTCAAATCAACTCGAAACAAATCCTATTTAATGCCAAAGCAACGCGTTCCCTTCTGACCCGGAGAGCGTCCAGCAGGTCCGTCTGGTCCAGCAGCACGGGGAAGCTCGCGAGTATTGGACTGCACATCGGATCTGAAACACAGACAACCGTTGTTGACCTGGAGATCTCTCTGGGGGTCATGGAAACATGTCCCGATCCGGCTTGTGGCACCTGAGTTCTGCATGGAAACCCGGTCGATCAGCAGAGCCTCGGCCAGCAGCTGGCGGTGCAGAGCCAGGAGGTGAACGCAGCTCAGACAGTGCAGGAGAGTGTCTGGAAGGACGCTGAAGCAGGAGGGAGGAAAAGGGACTTTGTTATTCTACACTGTAAACAAACAGCATTTTATCTGCTTTAAAACATCATTTAAAACATGTTCTGATTAAAATAACAAACAAAAATTTTTGATGACATTAGGGCTGCCACGATTAATTGACTAATCGACAACAAATCGACTATTAAAATAGTCGACAACTAATTTAATCGTCGATTAGTCCTCACTTTATATTATATTGAGTCGGGGTGTAGTAAAGTTGAAAGTTATAATGGCATTATTTAACCTATTTTGGCTAATTTTGTATTATTTCAGTTTTTTTAGGCTATTTGAGAGTTTAGCTAATATTTCAGCTGCATGCTAGCTTTTTTGGCTAATTTAGTATTTTTTCCATTTTTAGGCTAATTTGGATTTTAGCTAATGTTTCAGCTGCATGTTAGCTTTCTTTGGCTCATTTAGGATTTTTTTTTGTTAGTTTTTTTGGGCTATTTTGAAGTTTGTTTGAGCCGTATGCTAGCTGTTTTGGCTAACTTACGCTTTTTTTTGTTTTTTAGGCTAATTTGGCATTTAACTAATATTTTAGTTGGCCTTTAGCTTCAGTGGTTTTAGCTATCAATTTCAGTATCTTCAGCAGTCAAATTCAGCTTACAGCATTCACACTAGCATTATCGCAGGTAATGCTATACAGTTTTTAGTTAGTTTAAAGCTAATGATGGTTAAGATGTGTGCTTTACATCCAGTTTGCACATGATCTTATTTGTCGACACATATAGAAAAAATAATCGATGATTAGTCGACTATTAAAATAATCATTTGTGGCAGCACTAGATGACATGAGAAGTTAAAAAAAAGACTATAATTCCCTTTTGCTTAGAAGATATCAACAAGACAACTACATGTAGCATGGGTGTGAGAACATATAGATTCAGTGAAATATTGTGTTACTTTATTTGGCGATACTTGTATCAGTTAAAAATTCTGATAATACTATATTTAATTAATTATATACAAGCAAAAATGTAGTTTAGTGTCTTACGTGAAGCAAAAGAAAAGCAGAAAAGTGGGAGAGGAAAACAGGAATTGTTGAAAAAAGTGGCAATCAGGAAAATGTTCAAACTAATATACAGTAGATGATGTTTTAGTGTTCCAAAACAGAGTGAAGCGGGGAAAAGTTCTGCTGAACTTCACAGTTCTTCACTTTCTAATTCAGTGGCCTGATGGATCAGAGATACAAGTATGATGGTCTGAAAAAGACAGTCGTCATGGCGATGAGAGGTAAAATACGTGTTTACGTCTGCCTGTGTGAAAACGAAGATGTAGCTCTGCGGTGAAGACTGTCTGGAGGAGTGAAATAAAGCATCTTCAAGTCCTCATTCATCCTGTCACGCTACTTTATCACGCTGAAATGTTTCAAAGTTTTCAAAGTTCAGGTACATTTAGCAGTGTTAGAAACAAAGAACTTTATTTTCTCAACCACAGGTATTTAATCTTTAATAAGACACATTTCATCTTTTTTTTCTAATGCAGAAACATTTATTGTTGTGAAAATCAGACTAAGTTGATAGTTGAAAACACATTTCCTAAAGTACACCATGAATTTACTTGGTTAAAAGCAACTTGTATAAGATTAAATTAAATTAAATCATTAAACGATACATCTTGTATCATTTTATTTGTGTGAAAAGTGTATTATTATTATACAGATGAAGTTTTTATTAAGTCATAACTTTAAAAAAAAAGTGAAATACTGTTTTTGGTACAGTTTTGTGATATATCACGATATGTATCGTAAAATGTGTCACGATAAGTATCGTATTACCAGACTTTTGCCAATAAACACCTCCGGTTTGTACCCATGTGAGTCAGTAATGTGTCTAAATCTAGGAGGGATTTGTGGATCCAGCGTCAGTTGATCTACTGCGTGTTGAGGCTTCCCACCTGAGTTGGGTTCTGGTTCGACTATTGGTCGATTTCAGCTTGATAACCAGTTTGGGCATCCGCCTGGAATTCAGCATCTGCTGGAAAACACCGCCGGGAGCTTCAGGGAAGAGAAGGGACAGTTTGGACTCGTCAGCAGTTTTTCTGGAGTCATTCAACACAGTTCGTCTCTCTCTTACATCCTCTTGAGATTGGAGTCTCCAAAGCGACGTTCTTATCGTAGGGAGTGCCGCCGTTCACCGGGAGCTCGTAGGTCCTAAACACATGAAAATACATTATGTGTTTCCATAGCATACGGTTATCCTTTAGCTCACGTGTGCTAAAGTCGAGGCTCGGGGGCCAAATCCAGCCCTTTGTGTAAATATGTCCGGACCTGCAGATCATTTTAATTTATTGATATCTTGGGCTCATTTATAACTTGTATTATTTTAACAAAATGTATTTTTATGGAGAGTAAAATATTAAATGTTATTTAAGGTTTAAGTTGATTTATTCTGAAATAATATTCTTGCCTTTGTATTATTTATAATTATGTCAAAAGTAACAGTTTTAAAGTTTTATTTGGCATTCTGCTAGCTTTTTGGACTATTTTGGCATTTACTGAGATTTATTTTTTGGCTATTTTGGCGTGTAAAGATACATGCTAGCCATTTTAGCAAGTTTGAGCTTTTTTTCACTTTTTTGAGAAGGTTTTTTTTAGTTAAGCTAATATTTACACAATAGCTGTTTTGGCTAAATTGGACTTTTTTTAGTTTTTTAGGCAATTTTGAAGTTTTGCTATTTTTTCAGCTACATGCAAGCTTTTTTATTAGCAAATATAGGCTTTTTATTTAGTTTTTTAAGATGTTCTGGAGTAAAGCTAATATTCACACCCTAGGTGTTTTGGCTAATTTATGCTTTTTTCAGTTTTTTAGGTTATTTTGAAGTTTAGCTAATATTTCAGCTACATGCTTGCTGTTTTAGCTAATTTAGAATTTTTTCAGTTTTTTAGGCAATTTGAAGTTTAGCGATTTTTTTCAGCTACATGCCTGCTGTTTTGGCTAACCAAAGTTGTTTTTGAATTCAAAATTTTTTTAGGCTATTTTGAAGTTTAGCTATTTTTTCAGCTATACATCCCAGCCGTTTTGGCTAACCAGAGTTATTTATTTATTTATTTATTTTAAGTTTTTTCTAGGGTTATTTGGGATTTAGCTAATATTTTAGCTGGCTTTAAGATACTGCATTTTTAGCTATTAGCTTGAGTGATTTCAGCTATCAATTCAGCATCTTCAACGGCCAACTTCAGCTAACAGCATTCACACATGCTATATATCTAGTTCATAATTCTGTTAAAAAGTTTTGAAGTTTAAAAAATTAGTTTTAGAGTGTTCAATAAAGGTTTATCCTGCTCGGCCCGTGACCTAAGATGTGTTTTGGATTTTGGCCCCTTGTGTGATCGAGTTCGACACCCCTGCTTTAGCTGGTATGTGCTGAAGAGTTCATACCTGTTAGAGAGTGGACTTCCAGTCTCATCATACAGTTTCAGGAACGCCCAGCCACAACTCAGCTCTCCTTTCTCTCCTGTGGACTAAAAGCAGAACATCAGACGCGTGCGGCTCCACAGTTTTTCACTTCTGCCGTTTCTTACATTTCGGATGAAAGTGACTCCAAGCTCGAAGAGGATTCCTAGATTAGGAGATTCAGAGTTGCAGCGCAAGAAACAGTCTCCGTCCATCAGGATGGGCAGCAAGCCGCTCGTCTGCAAAAAGAAATCAATCAAATAAACAGAACGCTCCATTTAGAGGATGTGACTTCAAGCTGGTTAGACTCACCCTCGGAGAGAAGCTCCACGTCTTCGGGTTCTTGGGGTTGTACGCTGCTCTGACTGTGTGGATGTTACTTAAAACCTGAAGCATAAAGGAGTTTATTCAGGAGTTTCCACTTCTCTTTCATTGATGCAGGACGCGCTGAGGCTCTCATACCTGAGATCCATCGAAGGCGCACATCCGGACGTGTCTGCTGAGGACCTGAACGCCGACTCCAGGAGTGGGAATCAACCTGCAACTCCACAACGTGAAGCATACGCAAGTCTTGACCTGGCGAGCTTGTACCTATAGGTAACATGAAAGCATCATTATCAGCCCCAAAATACACACAAAAAAATAGAGGATGCCAAACTCACCCTGCCGGTGTCTGGGTTCAGGAGGAGGTCTTTGAAGGAGAGCGGAAACTGGCTGAGCTGAGGTTTCAGAAAGTGACTCGCTCTGTACGATTCACCTGCAACAGCAGCAGCTTTGGGATTTATTCAGTTTGTGCACATGAGACGAAACAGCAGCAGAAGAAGACTGTGGTTATCAACTGAAGCAGCTTCACAGTGAAGAATAATACTTCATTTGGCTTAAAAACAAAATATTATTGACCAAAATGTGCAAACTCAAAGTAGACTGGTAAATACTTTCTAATTTAAATGTAGTTTGTTACACAAGAGGACAAACTGGTCACTAGTCCTTTTGTTCTTCACCAGAAAGTCAGAAATCTTTGGAGTTTTAGGGATATAAAGGATACAATAAATTTGATCTAGTACTGAGAGTATCAGTTTAAAACCACAGAAACAAACAAGATTATGCTGGTAAAAAGGTATAAAATTGATCTGGAAATAAATAATCGGTTAACTTTATCAGTTTTTTCTTCTTGTTGTGACTTATAGAAGTTGTTCTTTGAGTTATAACTCAAAGTAATATGCAATTCTCCATTCACAATTTAACTTGTAATTTGATCATTCAATTTGAAAATGCATTTTGGAATTGACAATTCTATGGAGACAAATCGAAATCCCATAACTACTTGAAAACTCAAGCTGAAATGTTGATGATAAAGGGTAACCAAACAGGGAAGATGGAGGCTGACTCCGCCCACAGCCGGAATGTGAAAGCTCGTACCGCATTCATGATCACCTTCCTCCTGCAGCAGTTTACTGAGAGTGGACGGTCGGAATCCCGATGGAATAGCTCCCATGGCCGACAGCACATCAGTTGCATCAACCTAAAACACGAGAAATTTTAAGATGTTTTCTTAAAAATGAAAAAGTTTACGACTTAAGAGAGGAGAGCTGAATTTGACCTCATTCAGAGCCTTTCTGACCGTCGACCAGTTGGAGACGCTGCGATCCAAAGATCCATCATGGAAGGACAAGCATCGATGTTTGTTAGTTTGATCTTTTTCTGATTTAAATATTCAATCGTGAAACTCTCGTTTCTGTCTTGAACGTTTTCTGGGATGTTCTGAGAGGTTCAACCGAACCTGCTTTTGTCCCGTTCACCAATCACGTCTTCACCAGCTGCTGCTTCCACCTCCTCGCTTTCATCTTCATCATCATCTTCATCTTCATCATCATCATCTTCATCAACACCGCTACCAAACTAAAAAATCCCAAATTTCTGTTTGCATTTCAGTTTATTCATTCCCTCCTCAGTGAAAAGCAAAGAACTTATTATAAATAAATGAGACTGTCGTGTTTCTGGCTGCTCCGTGTTTTTGTGTACATGTGAGTGAAAGTGTCTGAAATGGACCTTCAGAAATGTCTTCGGAACCACCCCTCTGTTTCCTTTGGAGTCCTGAGCGAGCCACCAACCATCCACCGTCTTCCGGATGATCCTCACCACCTCTCCTGTCTGAAAGGAACCAGCATGAGGACCCCACGCTTTAGCTGCCCAAGAGCTGCCTATATAATAATCAAATGTTCACAGGCGGACATGTGTAGACGATGGATTTAATCTTGTCTGAGAAATTTGAAAGTCTTTACATTGAAAAATATTCTGATGAAAAGTAGGGCTGTGAATGTTGACGCACGTGATTAATAAAACATCATTAATTCAATAATATGTATTAACGACCTCCTGCCGTCCAGCTGTGAGATCAGAGTCATAAAACTCTGTCTATAATAGACTTAAACTTTTTTACATTCCATGATTAAATAAAAGAGATAATATGGCATTTTTTTGTAGTTTTTGATCAAAAGAGATCTTCTATTCTAATAAATAAGGCGGAGAATGAACGTCTGTCTGACGGCTGTAATGACGATGCAGTGAACCCGCTATGGGGGGCGGAGCCAAACGGAAGTGTCTGCTATTAGAAATCCAAAGAGAAAACCGATCTTTATACTATTTTAGGATGGGGATGAACATAAATTTTCCACAATAACAAGCGTTGTCTAAAAATTACGTAAACTCCATTGTGCTCCGGGAAAATCCCGCCCACCGGCATCGCGGGAGGCGAGAAGTACAGAATGGACAGACACGCCCCTACCTGTGAGCAGTTGACCTGAAATCCAGCTGGATCAAACTTCTCCTGTTTTATTATTTTTCACAAAAATAATAAAGAAAACGTGTGAAAAAAAAACAGAATTCCAGGAAAAATGACAAATCAACAGCAGTGAGAAATTCTCTTTTTTTGGGCTGCCTGGTTTGACTTTAACCTGGATTTTTTTTTTGTATTTTCATTCAAAAACATGTTGATTAGTTTGTTGACACATTTTATTATTCTTGCTTTTATAAAATTACACCCAAAACTTTCATTATATGTTGTAAAAACTGTTTACAGCAAAATTAATCTCATTTTTTCAGACATCATTTTCTGTTTTTGTATGATTTTATGTCTAGTGTGTGAATAGGGCTGGGCGATATGGGAATTTTCATATTGCGATATCGCTTTTTTCATTTTGTGCGATAACGATATTAAAAACGATATCAATC
>NC_050526.1:555129-568551 GCF_002922805.2 Oryzias melastigma
ACGAAAGTTTATCGCAATAGACTCATTTCACTATCGAAAAAAGGTAATATCGCGATAACGATAATTATCGTTTTATCGCCCAGCCCTATGTGTGAATATAACATGGAAAAATTACAAAATAAAGGTAGTGTTACATAGGAGAGGTTGCGTTGATTAAAATGATACCAAATAAACAAACAGGTAGTATTTCAAATTAAAAATAGAGGTAAATTCAAAAGTAGACAAAAACTGAGTTTAAGGGTTAAAAATAAATGTTCTAAATGTACAATTTTGTGTGTGATTTAATATTATGATTATTTGAAGATAATAAGTGGCTGGCAAATACTGTAACAAAAAAAAAAAGAAAAGCAATTAATGGCGATTAAATTTTTCCAGATTTGCGATAAATTAGTTAATTTTTTATCAATTCCCGGCTGTAAGAAAACCAGCAATCCACATTTAAGCAGTTCTTTTGAAAGGTACCTGGAAATAGAAATAAGTACTTCTATTCATTACATACTTTGACTTAATTCAAGCAGCTGTTCTTTTGCTAAACCACTTTAGAAAATGTTTCTGGGAAAGGAAGAATTTACCTGAACTGACAGATCTCCTTCCTCTTCTCCTTTGAAATCACTCAGGACCGTGTAGATCCGGAGGTCTGATTGTGACGGTGGCTTTAAGGCTTTCTTCTCCTCCTCATCCTCATCATCATCAGAGTCCTCCTCATTGTTATCACCACTGCTACTCCCTTCTTCTTCGTTAGCATCTCTCCGACTCTTATCCTTTGAAACGTCACTAGAATACGACAAAAACAAATAATTGGTTCTGTGAGACTTTGAACGTCTCAACAACAGAACTGGAATCATTCTCTATATTCTTGGGAGCTGACCCGGCTTGACGGCTGGGTCCAGGTGGAGAAAGATCCAGAAAGAGATCATTCAGGCGCTCCAAGATTTCCTGCAGCCGTCTCTCTTCTTCCTGTTTCCTCTGGTCGTAGTTACCCACAGGAGCGAGCTCGTCGGCCTACAAAACAGTACATCACGTTAAGAAGGGATAGTAATGAGACACTTATTGATGCTGCAGCGCTCCAACTATGATAAATGACTGTTGGAGACACACCAACCTTTGTGAGATTCTGTAAAGTCTTCAGTGTCTTCTCTGCTGACAGCTGCAGGTCTTGACATCTTTGGAGAAACATAAATGCAACGTAAATGTATTTTTCAAAACTGACGGTTTAATAGCTAGAGCTAATAAACGAAAATGTTACTTAAAAAACAAAAAACATTAATTGGCTCTGATAGAGACAAAAGACATTAAAAAAAATTATATATACATCGCTAAAGCAACTTTAATATCCATTCTACTATAAAAACCAACAAAGAATGAAAAAAAGTTGTATATGTTCCAATAATACTTCGAGGAGCTCTTAGTTCTTAGTAAACTTTCACTGAATGTCAATTTCATATCATAGACCATCTGATACTTAGACATTCCTCTGCGACTCTTGTCTGATTTTGTACATGTTTTACTTCTCTGACATTGTCTGATTCTTTTTTTTTTTTTTTCACATTTACGAGTAACTTTATGTTCTTTTTCTATTTTATTTATCTAAATTGACCGTCCACATCAAACTGTACCTGAATTTCATTGTATCAAGAATAATTACAGTAAATGCGTTCTATTCTATTCTATTCTATTCTATTCTATTCTATTCTATTCTATTGTATTCTAGTTCATTTGTCATTTATTGTGAAAGCTATGACAAATTTTCTTTACGAATGTTTACATTTTTACATATATAATAGATAGGGATTCTGTTGTCCACTCTAAATAAAAATAAAACAGTACCATTTATAGTTGGAATAACAATTTTTAGCTTTAAAATGATTTGTTCTGTGTTGGTTATAGACCCGGGGTCTTCAACCTGTTGCTCTGGAGCCACACTCTGCCCTCAAATCCATCCGCTGTGGCTCTTAAGCTTTAAAGAATATCGTTAATGAATCGCATAAATAACGGGTAAGCCGTTTTGGTTAAATTTGTTTCAGTTAATTAGGTGATTGCCAGTTATTCTGGGGTTTTTAATATGTCAGATAACTGAGTAGAATGATGGTAGAAGGTTTAATCAATAGTCAAAGTGGTTTAGTATTAGAATAAACTATCTAATCTTATCCTCTGCAGCACAACAGCTGCTTTTCTGAAAGTGGCATTTCACTTACACCTATACATTAAAAATAATAATAACGTGGATTCTACACTAGTATTTTCATCTTTTATATTTTATAGTGAAAAGGGGAAAGGGGTGAAGGTGCACCCAAGTCATATTGACAGAAAATGCCATGTTTAAACTGGCTTTTTTGCATTTTTTTTAATTCAAGTGAAACTGCTTCAGAAGGAGGTTTTTATGTGACTAATGAGGGATTTTATTTTGAAAGGAATCTACATTAGCAGCTTTCAAAAAGAAAGCAGCACTTGCAAGTTGAATTAGTTGAAAATGTAGCTTTTTTAATTGTTTACTAAATTGAATTATTACTGTTATATTTTTCTATTTATAACTTAGTTTTGTAAATATTTAAAAACCCAAATTTTATAAATCAATGGCTTATTAGTCACAAAAATCTAAATGAAGTGTAGTTTGAAGCAGTTAGAAATATGATCCCAGACGATACCAGAGCTCTGCTGGTACATACTCTGGAATAATGAAGTTTTAGAGATGCTTACCTTCGAAAAGCCTCTTCAGTAGATCCAACCTGACTCTTCACATCTTTTACCAACTGATCAACCTGTTTTAGGGGAAACAGAACAGAAATTGTGAGTTAGTTTGTGTGGTATATTATTTAAAATAATGTTACTATCTTGAGTGCTTTGATCAGATCAGTGGATATCTTCTTTCTTTTAACCAATGATGACACTTTTTTGCTGAGTTGCACACTTTGCTTGCATCTTCATAACTAAAATAAGACTTTTTCAAATGAACCTGTTTACACGGACTTACTTCACATAAATGGAATATAGAGAAAGCTAGAAATCTCATTTCCTACCCTGCAAAACACGCTTTTTACGAGAGATGTAGGTTTAATATAACACACCTTCTTTTTTAGTTCATCTACTTCTCTCTGGACAAGTTGTAACGGTCCTCTTCTTTTAAGCGGCATCGAAACTCTGTTTTTTTTAGGTTAGAAAAGGTCCCATTTGCTAGCTAAACAGCTAGCTTGCTAGTTCGACGCCACGATTACCAATTGCTAGGCAACACCCTTTTTTGTAAATCTTAAGATAAAAAAAATCCGTATAGTTTTTTATTAAAACTAGAATCTTTGGCATTAATAATTATTTAAACACGAAATATAAGCAACGTTAAACTATAAACAAATTAAAAAAAAACTATCTGAAAAGCCTGTCTCCTTTCTTCGGTCACAAGTTAATGATGCGCAGCTACCGCCCCCCAGCGGTCTGGAGTAAAACATGGCAAAAAAATAAATAAATAAATAAAAAATTAAAAAGCAATAAAGGAAATATATTGTTACACGAGTTTAAAAAAGGACAAAAGGAGGACCAAGCGCTTGTGACCCGTATTTAAACTAGAGACTGAATCACCGCTTTTATGTGGTGAACGCCACTTTGGGCTGTGAGGCACGAGAAGATCCTACTAAATCCCACTGGAGAAGCACTTAGATTCCTGCTGGGACAGTCCACCCCAACGTGCCTTACAGAAAAAAAAGGAGAATTTTAGGCTTTAACATTTTTTCATGATTTTAAAAGGAAAGTATGTAAATATACTGTTTCTTTTTAAAGTTTTAGAATATATTTTAAAAACTGTTAAGTGTATGTATTGTTTTGTTTTACCTTGTTTACAAATACAATTTTCATAAAACTTCTTGTGTTTTTTGTTACATTTTCAGCATTTTTTATGCAAATTTTAATGTTTTTAGGAGGACTTTTCATTCCCAAGAAGATTTGTAGATCATATTTTAGTTATTTTTGCACACTAGAAATGTGCAGTTTCATTTTTATTGGGCTGTTAAATCAATAATATCAAGTGCATTAATATATTCTTGGAAATTGGATGCAGACAAATTTGGGGTTTTAAAATAAACTAAATATAATTTTCTTCCCCTGATTCTGGGTGACATAAATGTATATGGACACTAGAGGGCAGCATTGGGCCCCTTTTCCACTAATTCTTTCAATAACACATTTGGGTTTTTATGCTAAAAATCTGAAATAAAAGAAAAATTAAGCAACCAATCACAAGGCAAAACAATGAATATAACAAAAATGTACCTGCAAACGTATTCTTACATCTTAAGATACCTTTTTTCTTCTAATTGAAGATTTAGTTCGCTATCACTGAAAGCCTTTGGGGGGCAGCAATCCACACATCACACCTAGCAGAAATGATTCGAAGAAGACAAAAGAATCAATCATGCCAGTCAGGGTGCCACCATAGACTGTATATAAGAATAACATTTTTAACGCTGCAATATGTTGGCAAACTTGAATTACATACTATTAGCCTCCTTGAAGTGAGTGCGCATGCGCAAACCACAGTTGTGTAAGTTTTTTTTCTAATGACCACAGGAGGGCGCACGTCAATTGTTGTGAAACATGTTGCATTCATAGTCACCTCGTTAGTTTTACATTTACACAAATATAATGTAATTAACTTATTTTTACGCTTTTAAAGTGTAACTTGTTAGTCTTATTTTACTTTATTCCCGGCGATGAAAAGCTTTCTGGGGCTTGTTACATTTGAATATTCTGATTTATGCGACCCGTACTTCCAGTGTTTCTATTTTACGAGCCCGTAGGAGTCCTTGAAAGCAGCAAACAGTAGATAGCACGTCTCCGACCACGACTTGGTCATTTACTCATCATGGCGGCCCCCATAGCTCTCATTCAAGGTGCCAGCAGAGGACTGGGACTCGCGTTCTGTAAACATATTCTGAACAACAAGCCGCTCGCTTCCGTTGTAGCGACATGCAGAAACCCGAACGGGGCCGACGAGCTGCGCGGGCTGGTCGGACAACACCCGGACAGACTGACGGTGTTGAAGCTGGACGTGAACCAGGAGGAGGACATCCGCGGGGCTGCAGAGCGGGTGAAGGAGGCCTTTGGGAGGCTGGATCTCCTCGTCAACTCCTCTGCTATGCTTCACCCGTCTGGGAAAGGAGAGACGAGTCTGAGGGACGTTTCTGCACAGGTGCACCACGACCCCTACCTCTGATTCACTGATTGGTTAATTGATTTACTTGTAGTTCAATTAAATGCAACAAAATAAAAACATTAATAAAGTGATTAATTTTACCTTTCAGGGAATCATTTCTACTTTGACAACCAACACCGTGGGTCCCTTGGTCATGGCCAAATATTTCTCCCCCCTCCTCCTGAAAGGTTCTGGTGGTTTTGGTCAACAGCCTTCAGAGAAAGCAAAGCAGCACAGCGGTATCATAATCAACATAACAGCTAAAGTGGGCTCCATTGGAGACAATGGTATCTAACGCAGTTATGTGTGACCAATAAAAATGTATACACACTTTTCCACAACAATAACTGTCCTCTAGTCAATAATATTCGTCTCTCTTCTTCCAGGACTCGGAGGCTGGTACAGCTACCGAATGTCCAAAGCAGCTCTGAACATGGCGACCAGGAATTTGTCCATAGAGCTGGGCCGCAGTCGACCAAAGGTGTGGATTTACCTTAATAATACATATTATGATCACAATCATCCACTGTGCAGACTGAAAATGAATCAACAAATAAGAAAATAATATTTAATCAAACTTGCTCATTCATGAAAAAAATTAACCAAGAATTGGTTGCAATAAAAAAAACATATGACATGAATCAATTTGTCAAAAAACTGGCGCTAAGCTAACCTGATCTTTTATTCTTTATTCCTTTTTATACAACTTAATACAGAATCTAAAGGTTCCATCTTTACTTGCTTTAATTTGCTGAATGCTAATATTGCAAATGGGAGAGAAAAATATCTGGAAAACTATAAAATAGAGGAATATGAATGTTGGTGTTCAGATGTCAGTTGTTTACTTTGCACAGTTTAGATCAATTTAAATTCGATTTCTAAATAAAACTATTAAAATATTAAGCAATAATCATTACATGAAGTCGGTAAAAAATATTCAAAATTATCTTACATTGAAACCGCTTTTGATTTTAACATGACAGCTGGACAGGCATCAGAAATTAGGATTATTTATCTGAATGTTAGATGAATTCTGTCTCCCTCTGGTGGACATAAGTGGTATTGCATTTCAAAGCAGCTTCTCATGTCAAACCTGTGGTCTTTACATTCACAGCTTTGAGAATGACGTGACTCACAGAGCAGTTACACTTTGACAAGTTTTGTCATTTAAATCCATGTGTGCGCTCGTCTTTCTACACTTCTTTCTTTATTTGCGACTTAAAATTGAGCCCAGCTGCACACCTTGCCTGCCTCGTCTCCCTCCATTATTAACTCCAAGTACCCATCAATTATTTGTTCATACTTAGGATAAATGGCAAAAATAAGCACAAAAAAAGTGATAATCTGACCATCACATCCCAACATAAACATGACCTGCAGCTTCTACTGCATGTTTGTGATTTGTAGCTTCTCATCAAATAATTGCGTTGGATTTCTGTGCACCTTATAATCGAGAAGTCTCGGATTGTAACACTCGAATTAACACACAAAAAAATGCATCCCTATTATTTATATTAACAAGCAGTTAGTATTAGCACTTTGTTGTATATAAATGTCAAACGACAGCATCTCTATTGCAAACTTTGCCCTAAATGCTCTCTGTGTGGGACTAAGATACTCAATATGTTCAATGAGATTTACTTTTTTGTAACAAATATTTTCGAAAACATTTGTTTTCTTATTTCATACTGTATTCAGTAAACTACTGGATCCTTAACATTTTGTTTATAAATGCTTATTGTTGTTGTTTTTTCTGTTTCCTGTTTCCAGGTGGTGTGTGTGTCTTTACATCCAGGAACTGTGAACACAGACCTCTCCAGGCCTTATCACAAAAACGTTCCAAAGGACAAACTGTTCAGTTCTGAACACTCTGTGAACTGTTTAATGAGCATCATAAACTCACTAAGTATTGAGAAAACTGGGAAGGCGTACAGCTGGGATGGGGCTGAACTTCCTTGGTAGAATAACAGTCTGGAGAAAAAAAACAAGACTGTGTAAGAAAAGTGTCCTGAGACGAGCTGGATGTCTGAAATGCAAGAACTGAAGTAGGAATGAAAACAGACCTTTCGTCCTGCCTTAAAAATATCATAAATGTCCTCATCTTGTTATTTCGTTTCAAGGAGAGCAAATTATTTTATGCTAAAGGAAAAAAAAATAAAAACTGGAAATGAAAAGGTAAAAAAAAGTGGAATCCCCAGCCTCTAATTTTTATTAATCAAAATACTATGGAGGAATGGGGGAGAAAGCTGCAGAAATCAACATGTTTTATACTGTTACATGCTATTTACATCTAAAAAATAATTCAGATTGGATTGAAATGATTAAACGGATCTTCTGTAAACACCAGATACCTCGTTTTTAAAGTCTTTATATAGAATGGATTCTGTGTTTCATTTTTATAATTGTAATCTTTGGATGTATGCAATACCGCAACATGCCACAAGAGGGAGGTATTAACAGAATCATGTACTCATTAAAACAAGCTGGAAGTTTGAAGTATTTGCCTGGTCATTTAAATGAAAAAATATTTGAAATATGACTAATAATGAAGAGAAACTTCCTTCAATTCAAATAATCTTTTAAAAGTGTGTTTTTGCATTTCTGTGGAATAGAATTTGGTGTTGCATCATTTAGTCCAAATACTTAGTTTTACTTACTTTAAGAATATTGTTTAAATAGATTGTATTTTTTCTTCTCTCTAATTAGCATGATTGTTGTGCTTGTACGTGCCATGTGTGCCACAGACATAGTAAGCTATGGCTAATTACCTTCTCGCTGCACTCAATCCTGTTAAGGGATGTTTGGATCGCACTGACCTGATTCTGCATCGTCTGGGTTACAGGTAAATACTCTGGATTTACAAAATTTCTGTACTTAAATAGCTTATTTACCTCATTTTCGTGTGCCATCAGATATAAAACATTTAGATTGTTCATAATTTAAACTATTTTTGTGATTTTAAAAAACCTAAAATTCTATTTATGTGATACCACATTTCAGGCCCAGATTTAGCCACTCCCACTATGGCAGGAGTGTCAAACTCAATCACACAGGAGGACAAAATCCAAAACACTTTAGGTCCAACAGGATAAAAATTTATTGAACCCTCTAAAACTACATTTTTTAATCTTTTAAAACTCATTAACAAAATTATGAACTAGATATATCATATTACCTGTGATAATGCTAATGTGAATGCTGTAAACTGAATTTAGCCACTGAAAATCCAGCCTTTTATTTTATTTATCTTCTAAATGATTCCTCTCCGGAGACGTATTGTTGCCAAGAAACTCCAGTTGTAAATTAGCCTGCAGCTATAATCCTTACATTTGCTTTAGTGTTCATTAATAATCATTTTTTTCTCAATAAAGTTAATCTTATTAATCAGTTCAACCACATTTCATATCATTTCTATGCAGAAGATATCCACCTTTACTGGTCTTTCCTGGAAAAGGATTATAACTTTTGGATTGGTTAACAAGCATTAAAACACAGCTGTATAATAATAATTTACACTTAAACACCAAGAAAACTGAGACTTTGATTTTTGACCCAGAAAATAACTTTCCTTCCATCAGACACGTCAGTTTTTGTAGCTCTTCTGTCGAGTCAGATCAGTCCCTGGAAAGTCACTCAAACCAGATAATAAAAAACGTTTTTTATAATCTGAGGAAAATTGAAAAAGTATTATTTATGCTTTTATTTCTTCTTGTTTAGATCACTGAAACTCTCTTTTAACCTGTTTTAACAAACGTTCCCTAAATCGTCTTCAGCTCGTCCAAAACTAGGAAGAGGAACCACTAAACGGACAAACGTCACTCTTCTGTTGTCTGTTTTTGTCATATTAAATTTCAAATACATTTTACTTTGAGTTTTTTGAGCCCTGACATACATCTCTGACCCTTTACACTCCTCTGCCCAAACCTTTGAGGTTTTCCAACCAACACCGTTCCAAAAACTCACTTTAAGACCAGAGGAGATCTCTCCCTGTTTTATATCCCAAATTAAGACGTTTTTATTCATATTTTATTCTTGTAAATATAGAATTGTATTACTTCTCTGTGTTTTGGTTTGATTTTAGGTGGTTTTGTAAAGCACTTACGTGAAAAATGATGGTGAAATAGACATTCTATTCTATGGAGGAATTGCCTGTCCCTTACCCAGCAGTGCTGGGCGGATCGATCCGAAATATCAATCTCAAGTTGGAATCGGATCAATACAAGTTACTTTTCACCTGTTTAATTGCCATTTAAAAGCTAAGAAGTTACAAATCATTATTTTTACCAGGTGTTTTTTTTAATCGTTAAAAGATTTTGATTCATTTTTGTATCAGTTGCTTGTTTCTTTTGGTTTGTAGACTGTTTTGAATTCACTTTTTATTTCATTTCAAGAAGATTTTATTTTATTAAACTATTTTCCATTTGATTCAAAAATATTGTCCAAATTCAGTTTTTATGTTTAGCATAAATTTAAAAAGGGTAAACTCACAAAAAATGATTCACACCAATTAAAAAAAATTGGATTTTGAGGTTTGTGTCACATCCAACACATTTACAAAAAATCCTCTATATCGGTATCAACCGGTATCGGATCGATATCCAGCCCTACTTGAAATCACAGTTCAAAACGCTTTTATTCAGAAGAGATTTTAGTTCACGTTTTGTTTTTGACTTTTAGTGAGCCTTGTATTTATTTTAGACCGTCTTTTTGTGAAGCACTTTTTGATTTATTCTGTGAAAACTGATATTGAAATAAGAATATTTGGTTCTATTCTGTTCTATTCTATTCTATTCTATTCTATTCTATTCTATTCTATTCTATTCAGGGCCCTTGTCCATGTCTTTATCCAGCCTTGCAAAGTTTTCAATGACTGAAACTACAACAATATTTTTATTATTATTATCTTTTGATGCTACAATGTTTTAACGCTTGCATTAAAGTTTATTATCTCAGAATAGTTTTAAAATGTGTTTTTTTTTTTGTTGTTTGTTTTTTGCAGGAAACATCAGTTACTTTTGCATATTTTGTTTATTTAAATGCAGTGACTTTTTCCTCCTTTTCGGTGTGTTTTCTTCACCACAGCAGCAAACTGACCTTTGTTTACCTGCTGTTGTGATTTTTTATCAAACGCCATGTTTGCTGTTACTGCACGACCCGACATGTTATCGGATGTTGTCGTTTTCTTGCTCTCGTTGTGCTCTTTGTTTCAGGCGGTTATTACAGGTCACACGCGTGACCGACAGACTGACCGTGGCATGTCAACAGTGCGCGCACGTTACGCGTGGACAGGACAGCTGGGAATGAGCATGACAGGCGCAGCCTAGCTTAAAAAATACGGCGCGCGCGCCTCCTCCTACTCCTCCGTAGGACACTTTTCTTTTTTCTTTTTTTTCTGAGTCGACGATAATAGACCTAATAGACGAGCTGGTTTTGATGTTGCGCCGTTCACGCGCGGTGCAGTAAAAACCGGTCCGGGGAGGTGAACGAGTTCGGGTTACGGTTGGAGCGGCTCGCACGTGACGTAACAGTCCAACACCGCCTGCCGCCGCTGCGCTGCCAGAACCTCGATGAGGGGAAATGACCGCGAGTGACCTCAAAGGAAACGTTGCATTTGAACCATTTCTATATATTAGTTCGGTTTGAATCTTTTTGGTGGAAAATGTGCGCTAACATTTCGTTTGGTCTTTTACGGTTATAAGACTTTATTTAAACATTTAATGGTTGACAGCGGAGCTAACGTTAGCTAGCTAAGCTAAAGCATTCATTGCTAGCACCCGAGCTTGTGTTCGTCGCCGCCACCGGTGGATGCTAAGCGCAGCTAGCATTTGCTGTCATGGATAAAGCCAAGTCGCTGGTGGACAAGAAAGGAGCGGGTCCTTTCCACGTCAACAACGGGCAGAGCCACCGGGGCTTCCACGGCCATGTCGTGGTGGCTGCGAACGGCAGCTGCTGCAGCGGCTTGAGCTCGGGACCCAGCGGCAGCAGCAGCAACCATCACTGCGGGGACGAGGCGGAATGCAACGGCTCCCCAGCGAAGAGGTCCCGGCTTCGGAGGAGGACGGAGTCGGTGAAACGAAATAGACGTCGTAAGTAAAAATAATAATTTATTTGAAAGTGTGCTGCTTGTGTGACTCAAATCGGTAGACAGAATTTATTATTTTTATATTATTTCTAATTTTATTCATAATTTGCTAGCTTAAACCTATGTTTTTTTCTTTCCTCTGATATTCCTGAACAAATTTTGCAGCCCTCCGTTGTCACGGAAACCTTCCTATGTGTTTATTAACGCTCGTGTTGCGCTTCCAGCGCTCTGATTGGTCCGTTTTGGGTGGTGGAAAAGCTCCTGATAAGTGGGCTTGGCTTCTTTCAGCCAATCAGCGCGCGAGTCTTGTCTACACGAGGAAGGGTGAATGAGCCCCAGCCCCACCCCCTGGTCCCGCCCCTTTGCTTACCGATTGTTTCTGATGATGTGATAGAGACGAATCCGAGTTAAGTTTGCAGGTTTAGAGCAGAATGCTGAAAAGTCTGCTCCGTGAAGTTTAGCTTTCTGAATAAACTTATTTAGATTTATTTTATTTTTATTTTTTTATTAACTCCAGAACCCTTGCTTTACCATGAGGCTCATAAGTGAGAAGAAACCTGGTAAGAAACTCACTGCTCTTTTTATTAGGGGCTACTTTAACTTTTCTGTGTTGAAACTGAATTAAAAAGATGGTGCCATAATTAAACCACAGTGATCTTATCAGCACTGCCAGCTGTGGACTAAGAATCCTGTTTTGAGAGCAGTTTGACAGCATTTCTGAAATCCGTTAGTATTTGTTTTAGATGGGTATCGAAGAGCAGGGAGTGTTTTTGTTTTAATTCAATCACTGTAGGGTCTTTAAGTTCTTATCAGTCCCTATAGGGAACCCACACAATGCTGAGTTTTTATCATAACATTGATCCAGAGCATCATGGGAACTGTTTGTTTGGTTACACCTATGTCTTCTTTTGTATTTTCAATTATCCTGCCACAAGATGCTGCAACTTTCTGCAACATTAAATGCACTTTCAGGCTTTCTTTTCAGTACAAAATACAACTAAAATAAGCTAACGCTATAGTGCTATGATCTGCACATAGTTGATTTGTTGCCATAATCTGGGACATCAACCTGTTGGAATTCTTTTGCTTTTTTTTTGCAGAAAGAATGACAAACTGAGCTCTGTGGGATTACATAATTAAGGAGACCTTTTATCAGTAGAGTCTGAAATGTCCGGTTCTAGTTCCTCTCCTTTATAGTTGACTTATCCTTGGAGAGAGGCCAGTTGTCTCAATAAACCCGATAATACTCATAGTATTCCTCACCAAAAGGATAGGCCGAGAATTTGATGCTTTTGGGGATGAGATTTTCTTTTTTGTTTTAAGATTTGTTTGTTTCTTTTTTTTTTTTTAGTTGAATTTACTTTTTCTTTTGGTCAACATCTGCTTTGAAGCAATTTTGATCGACTTTCCTTAGGAATAGCAGAGAAAGATTTTCCCTATTTTGAAGTATAAACAAAACTTAATGAGTATAAATTTACTTTTTGGAAAAGTTTAAAGTTAGGTTAGCCTTTTAGATCTGGTTATACTTCTTTTTTATTTTTCATTTTTATTTTAAACCATAACTTATCAAGCAGTTAGGTTATTACTTTAATAATGGTAGTTTTTGAAAATTGTGAGCCACACTTTTTTTTTTTTTTTGAGAGATAGAAAAGAGAAAAAGGTGGAAAATATAATAAAGTTAATACTATCGTGCCTATTTTAGTGTTTGAGATCAATATTTGCATCAATTAAACATTTTCTGATTCACTATTGATAATAAATAATTTTTAAATATTAACATTTCTACCAAGCTTGTACATAGTTCAGAGATGCTCCAAAAACGGCTCAGTTACATTTTGTGTGGTACTATTTGTGTAGCTGTTTCTTATAGTCAATGTAAATTAGCATTTAGAACTAATCTTGGATTAAAACACAATTTAACCTAGTTTTAATCTTTGTTTACACCCATAAACTAATGAGGGAAGAAAAACTGTAATCAGTATGCTGTGTTTTTGTAAAATGAGATGCTGTCCATCGCTTCCTGTCTGCTTCTACACCCTGTTGTTATCCACAACATTACTTGGGAATTCTTTTTCTTCCTTTTTCTCTGTTCTCTTTGGGACATAGTGTAGTGTTGCACCGAGAAGAGGTAATTTCCAGACAAAAGAGCAGGTTACAAAGT
>NC_050526.1:568625-574707 GCF_002922805.2 Oryzias melastigma
GATGGTTTCTGTTGGGTGGAACTGGAGGTACAAGTTGGATTTAGAAAAAAAAAACAAAAGGTCAACCACCTATTACATTTAAATCAAGATGACTGAGTGTTCTGTGTTTAATGAGCTGGTGAAAGAAGCAGCATGTAATGATCAAGTTCTAGATACTCCCAGCTCCTAGTAAGTACACCGTGGCTGATCTTCAGTCTATTTAGTCATTCAACAACTCCACTAAAAAGATATTTTGTCTCACGGGTTAGTTAGCTTCAATTTGATGTAGAAGCTTTTAGAAATGGGACAACTGTGTCATGCCAATTAGGATAAATTATTAATCTGTTATGCACCTAAAAATGTTTAAAAACCTTTTTTTAATGTCTCAAACTCCAATCTGTAACTACTGAGAAAAAAAAAAAACATATTGTGCTGCTAAACTGGTTCAAAAGATCAAAGAGGAACAGAATTCAGACAAATGATATGATATGATGTATATTTGTTTTTGCTTATGGAAAATTGTACCTCAACCAGGTTAAAGTTGGGTTATGGGTTCTTATTGTGTAGCAAACAAGTTCTTTAATTTTTTTCTAAGTTAAAGCTGCTAAATAAGTTTAAACAATCATCACTGTTGTTTTAGTCTTAAAAAAATCTACCTTAGTTAATATTTTTGTGGTGGTATCTTAAAATATTGTACTGATTGTTGCTGTACTGAAGCAGTGATGCAACTTGAAGATTGGAAGAATGACCACGGTACTTCAGCACACATAAAAAATGCAGATAAAAATCCTTAAATGCATAAAAAATGTTTTTTTTTTTTAGTTGGGTACAGAAATTATATTCTTTGTCAGGGTGTTTGATGTTGTGACCCTTTAAGAAAAAGCCTCTACAAATATTGTGAATCATTACTACTCAACCTCTTTATTGACTATGATTGAGGAGGGATCTAGTCACTTGAGGAAGTAAAGGAAAATGTCTTTAAACATCCATAAATGATTAAAAGAATCAGTTGTTGATTAATTTTCTGACATTTTTGTGGTCTTATTGAAGCTGTTGTCATCCAGTTTACTGGAAAAAAAAATATTGAAGACTGTTGTAATGCAAAATAATGCATTTAATAGGTGTAGTGTATATATCACCCGGCCAGTTTAAGAGCACACAATCAAGTAAAACGGATGAATGCCTGTTAAGAGCACCTGAGTGTGAAGCTTTGTTGTTTTGTTAAATGTTGATTGTTGTATCTTCTTTGACGTCAAGCTGGTTTACATTCTTATCTAATCACAGACCGACTCTCAGAACAGAACATTAAAACTGAAGATGAACTCATCAACCAAACTTAAAACAGGTTAAAGCATCTGTGCAGCTTTTAACTCAGCTGACACGGCTCGCACCACCAGACTGTATCCATCATGTGGGCACGCTGCACATGCCAACCATGTGTTGTGGGCCAAAGGCCTTTCACCTACATGGCTAACATTCACTCCACGTGTCCCAGCCCTGCTCCTTGTCACTATGACCTTTGGCTACACACATAACACACACAGCTCAACACTTCTTGTCTAAGATGTTTTTTTATTGCAGATCTTAGAAAGAGGTCCTATCTAAGGACTCCAGCATCCAAATTAAGGGGAAATTTAGATTTTTTTTTTTTTGCAGAAAATTCAAATTTTGATTTTAACTGTAAAACTGTAAAATCTGGGAAGAATCACTAAGTAGTAGAGAAGCAGAATTGTTTTACTTAACAATTTCTTGGAAATAGTTGGAGAAAACATTCCTATTGAGATGCACCAATAACTCAGTTTATAAAAGTGACAAATTAAATTTGAGACACAAGAAAAGTAGTGTTTCTTTGGGCATCAATTCATCTTTTATTGTTCTCACTGCAGAGATGAATTTTACTGGAAGACCTGTCAGTAGACATCAGAACCTCAAATGAAAAAGATTTATGGAGATTTACTCATATTTGCTGCTTATTTTCTAAATTGGGGTTACTCTAATATAGTGAATAACTGGTTCATCAAAATGTTATTATGAATGTAAATGTCCCTAAAGTCCACTCCAACTGTAGTTTTTTCTATCATAAAATTGTTCCCAGTTGACTTTTAACTATGCTAACATAGTTTTAGCCAAAATCAGAAAGCCTTTGCCGTTTTTTAAGACGTATTTTATGCATAGCAGCAGTGGCTCATTAGAAATACAATTCTGGTTTGTGGGCGGGGCTGTTGACACAGAGCAACCCACCCCCCTCCTGGCTGCTGAGAGCTCTGAGCTTATGCACTCGTGTGAGTCTATAGCCTCTAGCTAACATTAGCATAGTAAAAAAAAAAAAACAAACATGGAGTAATATCGGAGCTATGCAGTCGTACAGTTTTGAGCTCTGAAAATCAAGACGTTAATGGATCTATTTGTCTGCAAGTGGATGTAACAGAATCTAAGCGGAGAAGGGAGACTTTGGCCCGCCTGTCGCAGTCGCTAAGTCACAAACTCGAGTGTTTTCAAACACTCTGCTCCTAATCCAACACAATCTGACTAAAGATTGTTTTAATCTAGAATCATTTGTCCTCCATTATGAGAAAAATGCAACAAGAGCATATTAAAAACACAAAAAAAAACCACAGTTTTCATTGAAGTAGGTCATTAAATAAAGTATTTTACAAACTTTTTCAATACCAGAGTTAGATTTTTCTCATTTGTAGAGAGAGAGAGTGATATATTTTCATGTACGTCTCATTTAGAATTGGATCATACTAATACCAAACACAGTAGTTTAGGTAAAAAAAATGTCATCCTCACAAGTAGATGAGCCAGTCATCAATAAGGAATAGATCAGTTCCTCTCATGCGCTTGTAAACTGAGACAGTTGGACTACTAGACCATTTAAAAAATGCAGACTTAAGCGGTTTCTTTGGCTCTGCTAACATAGAATGTCATCGTACATGGAAATGTACTGAGTGTGTCAAAGAGGGCTGGACCTGAGCTGGAGACAAGCCTGGAACCCCCGAAGCTTCAGAACATCATGTTTCATCAGCTGCAAAACATGCCGTTGTACAAGTCAAAAAACATGAAGGGCAGCATTGCAGACCCTGTTTTTGTGTTTTTATTCTGAAGTAGAAGATGATGTCAGTCATCTGTGGAGAGAAGCATCACAGATGACTGACAGTTGTCCTCTAATAACTGTTTTTATTGATTTATTTAGTTGACTTTT
Source organism: Oryzias melastigma (assembly GCF_002922805.2). NCBI lineage: Eukaryota > Metazoa > Chordata > Actinopteri > Beloniformes > Adrianichthyidae > Oryzias > Oryzias melastigma. Next base: position 571,810 of record NC_050526.1, read on the forward strand.
TACAAACACTGTGTAAGCCCAAACTGCAAAACTGTCAAACTATTTCTGCAGATTCTTGAAAATTGGAAGTTGAGTAGAGAAATGTTGAGAATGATGCTCCAGACTCCTCCCTTTGATGTGCAAAACATCCATCTTTCTCTTTATTCTCTTTAGTATTGTAGTCAATAGTTAAATAATAAATAATAAAAATAACTTTTATGTATTTGGATAAATGACCAAATTATTAATTTGGAATTTCTGAAAGGAATTGGCAGAAGAAATGCATGGTTTTCTTTTCAAAAGAATCTTTTTTTTATGCAGTTTTGCTCAGTGGCCTTGTGGTAGAGTGTCCGCTCTGAGACACGACGGTTGTGAGTTTAAATCCCGGATGAGTCATTCCAAAAACTCTAAAAATGGGACCTGGTCTCTCCTTGCTTGACACTCAGCATTAAGGGGTTGGATTGGGGGGGTTAAACCACTTAATGGTTCCCGAACGCGGCTTTGTCTGCAGCTCACCCCTCCCCCAGGGGATGGGTCAAATGCACAGAACAAGTTTCACACACCTTGGTGCATGAAATCCGAAGGGGCTCCATGATTCTTTAAAAGTTTCATAAACTATCATCCTCATTGTCTTTATTTTCAGTTAGTTTAAAGCTAATGATGGTTAAGATGCTTTACATCCACTTTGCGTATGACCTGATTAGTCGACTAATCAGTAAAAAATAATCTGTGATTCGTCAACTATTAAAATAATCATTTGTAGCAGCCCTAATATAATGTCTATGTAAACTTCAGAGAAAAGGAAGGAAAACACTTTAAAAATGGTTCTTTGTTGATTTTTGTTATTTTTAATGAAAATAGTGATTTTGTTTCCTTATCATGAACAAATGTTGCATTTAGTATTTTTATTTATTTTTTGTCTCATGTACATAAAGTAGAGGAAAACTTTAAAATGTTTTTTTTTTTGTAATTCAGAAAACCTTTCATAATCTTAAAATTATTTAGTTAGAAAGCCATATTGTTGAGCTTTAATGGATAGAATATTGTTTAAAATCCTTACAAAGAAGAGAAGTTGATTAGAGTCACTATATTTTGCACAAAAGATCAACACTTGTCACACCAGCTGTTGGACTGTAGTGAGGTTTCCACTGAAGACGAGCACCGTCAGATACCCGGCGGACTGTGTTTTTGGTTTTTGAGTTACCTTTCACCATGTCGTCATAGTTTCTCTAAGTGGAACACTAGAGCTGAGAACACGGCCTGCATGCCACTTCCTCGCCTCAGCATTGCCTCTCGCTCTAAAACGCTTTGTGACCCAGAAGGTGAGGCAGCAGAGGCTGAAAGTAAAAGCTGTTTTTGGAAATCTGCCTTGTTTTCACAATGACACCCAACAATGGAATTTGTTTATCCGCTAACTGAAACGCAAAGGATGAATACATAATCTATTTGGTACCAAATATGTATATTAAATAAAAAGAACATCCATTCTAAATATATCCAAACATGTTAAGCAGTTTGTCTTTGTGTTTTTTCCATAGCATGTATGCTTCTTATTTACAGACACTAGAACAGGACAGTAGGTGAGAGGGGACAGCTCTGATAAAGATAGCAGTGAAGAAGTAAGTAATGATACAGGTGGAGAGAAGCTTAGGACCTGTAAAAGTGACATGTGGTCTGTAAAAGTGGTCAAATGTCGTTAGTTTCTGTATTGTGCAAGTTTATGCAAGTGTGTTGGTTTTTTATTCAAAAGTTTAAGGTATGCACTCTGATCCCTTTATTAAAAATTAAATCTAATTATTTTAGCATCAAAATTTAGCTACAACTTTAACAATTTGCTTTAAAAACATGTGATTGTGTTGCATTTGTGATTGTGTAATTGTAATTGTGTTATAACTCCTTGTTCCAGCAACAATCAGGAATATTTAATTACTTTAAACTCTCTTGAAAATAGCTGTTAAGTTACTGTGATTCAAGACCCTGCTCTTTACAAAATCTACTGTTTACAAGGATAAAAAAAACCAAACAGAAAAAGCTTGTTTTGGTTTTTCTACCTTCAACTCAACAGATTACCAGCACGCTTGTGCCAAGAGAATTTCTCAGTGCAAGCTTTTTCTCTCAGCCTCAAATTTGAAAGTGGACTTTGCGCCAATAAACCAGAAAGAGTCGGCCTGTTCTCTGTAGCAATCAGTTGTGAAACGGCTGTATCTCCTGATCATCAAGTTGATGCAATCTTGAAGGCAACAGGGTTAATGGACCGGAGAGACATCGTGCAGTTCTGGAGGTTTCTATGAGGGATGGTTAAACTCTTTGACAAAAAGGCTAAAAGAATAGAAACTTGTGTTTATTTATAAAGGAGACAAAAAAACACCTTTTTGAACTATACTAAATATTGTGACCAAATAAATGAAAGAGCATGCATGGTTGTAAAGCTATCTCATATATAATGTTCAAAAACATCCTCGATAGTAATGAACCTTGTAAGATAGGTTTATAGGAAGAAGAATGGTATCTTTACAGGACAGCAGCATTACAGAATAACTGGAAACCTCTCCTGCTATCCTTCTAAGAATCTTAATGCAAAAATACATGGCGTTCTATAGAAATGTCTGTTTAGTGGTGTGTTTTGTGTCAGATCAACAGTGCAGCATTTTTCTTCTCTTAGTCACCTGAAACCTATCATTAAAATAATAATACTAAGGTTTGAATGGTGGCATGTGAACACCTTCCATGTCATGTATTTTTATGCTCCACATTTGTGGAGTCGCTCCACTATAACACTTGAGGTCTCAAAGACCGAAAGAAATAGGTCTCTGGTCTCCCCTCCTATCTGAAAAAAACTAAGCCAAAAATATGTTTTCTAAGTAGTTCTCTTATTTCTTTATTACAAAATGAACATTTTTATTTGTCTTATTAGGTGTA
>NC_050526.1:574879-584820 GCF_002922805.2 Oryzias melastigma
GTAGTGTATTTTTACTCAGATTTATTCTCCACATTTGTTCAGTTACTCCACTATAACACTCAAGGTCTCAAAGACAGAAAGAAATAGGTCTCTGGTCTCCCCTCCTATCTGACAAGATTAAGCCAAAAATATGTTTTCTAAGTAGTTCTCTTATTTATTCATTACAAAATTAACATTTTTATTTGTCTTATTAGGTGTATTCAGACTGGACCCATTGGTTCGCTTGAAGTGAACCAGAGTTCTTTTCCCCCAATAATCCGGAATAAATTATTAGTTTGAATACACCCAAGAGGACTCTGGTCCAGGACCAGGAACGGCTCCCTGAACCATCTTTTTAGGTGGTCTCTGTTCGTTTTTAAATCCTTCTGAGGTCCGGTTCGCTCTTTAGTCTGAATAGGCTCCGTGCTCTGAGCTGAACAACTCTACCAAAACGGCCACCAGAGCCAGGCATTATGGGATGTAAACAGAGTAACAAAGCAGAGACGCAGCAACTCATTGAAATGTGGTTGGATGAATGCAGGCTCCACTATTCTAACTTACTTTGCTTCTAACACTGTTTTCCAGACAATCTAAAGGTCATAAACATTTATCAGCGTACCTTGTCAGCCGACGTCCTCTCAGTAACCGCCTTGCAGCACGCCGCCGCCGTACCCAAAACTATAAAGTGTTGTACCAGACGTTAGAAGTTTGAATAAGTGAACTATCCCAACAAGGATCGCAAATTGTAGGACGTCTTTCTCTCATTGTTTTGCCCCCGCCCCATAATTCCTAGGGCTAGGTTGATAAAATCGATTAATCGGTTGAAGTTGATCTAAGCTTAATAGATCAATAATCGATCCATAAAAATAGAGATCCATCTAGCACAAAAATGTTTTGTTGGAGCTTCTCTTTTTGAGAACCCAAGTAACATAATGCTCTTATCAATCTCATTATTTCACTAATACATTTTACAATATGTGAACTGTATCCGATTAATATAAATATATTCAAAACACAGTAGATTATTCATGTATTTCTATACAAATGTGTCTAAATGTGTCAACTCAAAATTGAATTGAGTGAATTGAAAGAATCAGAAAAAAAAATCAGAATCAATTTGATCCAGGCGCCGGTGAATCGCATTGATCATGGAAATGATTATCAATACCCAGCCATAATAATTCCTGTCCAATGACTGAAAAGATCTTTTGTCAGGTGGTGAATGCAGACCAAACGCAGAGTTCAGGACTCGACCAACAGACTTTTCCAGTCTGAATACACCAAGAATCTTAGGTATTTTTCATTTGTTCGTTTTGTGTTGGGTTGATTTAACTTGATTTTTTATATATGTCCCTTTTTTTTATTTTTAGCTTTTTTATGAGAGCCTGTCATCATCATTTTCAACTCCAGAGTTTTTCTCAATTCTATTATTTCAAATGACATCAACAGTTTCAGCTTTTTGAAAATTTCCAATTTGAATCCGGTAAAGTTAGGCAGTGGTGTCTAAAATGTTCTGTAACAGTACTGATTGTACAGTTACCTGTCTGAACAGGTGTTCTGGATGAGTAAGTCTGCTCACATGTAAATGGATTTGGTTGGTTGTTATCCACAGATGGATTTAGTTGTTGCTTATGACCCCCAATATGAACCTCTGAAAATCAAACTCATCAGTGGAATAGTTATTGTCAAAACAACTGATTTGTTTTAAACTATTTTCTTACAGTTTTGTACAATATTTACAATCATTATTCAAATACATACATTTGTATTGTTAAAACCTTTTTTTGATAGTAAATCCACTTCAAACATGAAGCCCAGATTGTGGAATGAATGAATGAAACAAGTATGTATGAGACAGCAATAGTGGCATGAAGTAGAAAAAAAACATGGGGGACTCAAGACTGTGAGAAATGGAGGCAAGCAGAGATGATGGAGGAGGGTATCTTGTTTCCATGGCAACTGTGTCTCTTGGTGAGCTGTAGTGACCTTTTTTTCCAAGCTGCGTTTTGGAAGATTGTGTCTCCCCACTTCCCAGGATACTTGTTTGTACTGCTTTTTAAAAGATTCTTCTGTTCTTTCTGTTAAAGGTCTCTTAAAGGACGTTAATAACACCAAGTGATCATTTTTGTATGTTACAGATTGATATTCTTATTTTTGCATTTTAATGACGTTTACATGTAATTTGTTGGAAAAAACAAGTCATTATTATGAACTTAATCTCACATTTTGCCCTCAATTTAATGCCTTTATTTTTATTAATCTGTTAAAAGACACATTTTGTAATTGTCTCATCAGCTTTCCCTTGGTTTGGAATGGACATTGGTGGGACGTTGGTCAAGTTGGTTTACTTTGAGCCAGTGGACATAACTGCAGAGGAAGAACAGGAAGAAGTTGAAAACCTCAAGTCCATTCGTCGCTACCTCACCTCAAACGTGGCCTACGGTTCGTGCACTCGAACATGCTCTTCATCTGTGTGTGCATCAAACTGTAAATCAAAGACCAACGGTTTCTTCTCCATTCAGGGAAAACAGGCGTCCGTGACGTCCACCTGGAGCTGAGAAACCTGACCATGTGCGGCAGAACGGGGAACCTGCACTTTATCCGCTTCCCGACACAGGCCATGCCGCGGTTCATTCAGATGGGCCGCGACAAGAACTTCTCCAGTTTACACACGACACTTTGCGCCACAGGAGGCGGAGCCTACAAATTTGAAAATGATTTCAGAGCGGTAAGTGCATGTCCAAAGCCTGTCCTTTTTGAAGTGTTCTTGAGATGTTTAGGGATTTTTTTTATTTTTTTTATTTTTTTTACAAAGTTTGATGCAAAAATGACTAGTTGTGTGAATGCTCACTAAACTAGATTCTCCTGCTCCTTTCAATACATTTTTTGGCAAGTAAAAACTCAATCACACTTTTAGGGATTTCAGCAATCTTGATATCAAAATGTTCAGCTTGTTCAGGACATTACTACTTTATAGTTTTTTAAATATTGAGCTAAATCATTTGGGTAATTTTCTATCTACTGAGGTTTTTTAGGCTTACTAGAAAAGTTGCATTCTCTACAATAATGCTAGTGTGAATGCATTTTGCTGAAAGTAGTCGCTGAAGAAGCTGAAGCTTTTTGCTGAAAATGGTGACGCAGTTTACTTTAATTGCTGAAAATGCAAAAGCTATTTGCAAAATGTTAAATTTGCTAAAAAAAAAAATAGAAATTTTGTTTAAGAACTATAAAAGAGATCTGAAGATGGTCTAAATTTTAGAAAAATCTGTAGTAAATTTGCTTAAAAATCCCTAAGACATGTAAATTTTAGAAAAATATTTAGTGAGTTGCTTAAATGGGAGCTGAACTCCAAATTAGTCCCAGAAACTTCAGTACATGCCAAATGAACAAAAAAAGCTAGCTTGTTGCTTAAATACTAAAATAGCTTAAATTTCCTCAGTAAACTAAATTAGTCAAAAATGTTAGCATGTTGCTAAAATATTAGTTAGACTCCAAATGAAAAAACCTCAGTAGATGTAAAATTAGCCAAAAAACTAGCACATTGCTTGAATACTAGCAAAACTCCAAAATAGCGTAAAATTCTTCAGTGAGCTAAATTAGTCAAAAATGTTAGCATGTAGCTAAAGTAGAAGCTAAACTTTTAATTTGCCTAGAAAACCTCAGCAGATAAATCTAATTTGCCACAAAAAAGCTAGCATATTGCTAAAATACTAACTAAACTCCAGAATAGCTTAAACGGCTTACTTCATGGCAAATTTGGCATCTGCTGAAGTTTTTTTAGGCTATGTTGGAATTTAGCTAATATATTTGCAATATGCTAGCTTTTTCTGTGTGGCTAATTTGGCATCTTACTAAGGTTTTTGGGGCTAATCAAGAGTTTTGCTCATATTTAAGCAACACACTAAATGTTTTAGCAAAATTGTCGTGTATCAGGGATTTTTAAGCAATTTTACAGCACATTTTTCAAAAATGTAGTCCAACTTCAACGATCTTTCCTAGTTTTTTAACAGAATTTTAAGTCATTTAACATTTTACAAATAGCTTTAGCATTTTCAGCACATAATTATTACATTCAGCTAATGGCATTCACATTAGCATTATTGTAGGTAATACAACTTGTCTAGTTTCCGATTATTATTTTGTTTTGTCTGTGCTACATTTTGTCTGAATAAGTGAAATTTATTTTTGTAGCCTTAAAGTTTTCAAATAAAGAACCCCTCCAAAACTGTGTATTTCTTTGATTTTAGCCTCAATTTTGTCTTCCTGGTTGAATATTGCAGCAGTGTCCAGTTTTGTTGAACAGCTTGTTCTTTGATCTTGGAGTCTATTTTTGTGGTGATTTCAGTGCGTTGCCCTTTGGAAGTGAAAACATTGTTTACTTGAGTTCATTCACCCAGTTAAAGTACAAGAGGATCAATGAGCGGTCTCTGGGCATCTTAGTGTGACCCAAATCTTTAAAAAATGATTTTAAAACAGCTTTCAAGCATTTGCTTTCGATGTTTTTCCTGCGTCCCCCTCGGTACCCAAACCCTCTGAATTTATGCTTCAGATGGCCGACCTGGAGCTGCTGAAATTAGATGAGCTTGACTGCCTCATCCGGGGCTTGCTGTTCATCGACCGGATGGGTTTCAATGGACACCCCGAGTGCTACTACTTCCAGAACCCGTCGGACCCCGACAACTGTGTGAAGAAGCCCTGCAACCTGGACAACCCCTTCCCAATGCTGCTGGTCAACATCGGCTCTGGGGTCTCCATACTGGCCGTGTACTCCGAGGACAATTACAAACGGGTGACTGGGACCAGGTGAGGACGCCAGCGCAGTAACAGCTGTTTCTGTTCACGAGGTTTTATGTGTTTTTACCTGCCTTCTCCTCCTCATTAGAGTTTTTCTGTTCTTTCTTTGGCCTCTCCTGTCAACAGTCTTTCTCTTAATCTCACCTTGTCCCATTTTCAGTCTGGGAGGTGGTACATTCCTGGGTCTTTGCTGTTTGCTGACGGGCTGTGAGACGTTTGAGGAGGCTTTGGAAATGGCCAGTAAGGGAGACTCTAAAAATGTGGACAAACTGGTGAAAGACATCTACGGCGGAGATTACGAGCGCTTCGGTTTGCAAGGCTCTGCTGTAGCATCAAGGTGAGTGTGTTACTGTAGATTTCTTCTGTTTTCAGTCTTCATAACATCGAGTTTACTAACTCAAACATACATTTTACTAGGGATGTCCCGATCCGATCACATGATCAAAAAACCGTCCTGATCACGTGTTTGATGACTTGATCTGTATTGGATGCTGTCCCCTGATCAGTATCAGATATTCAATTTATTTGTTATTATGATCAGAGCTCTGTATTTCTCGCTGATTATTCTGGATAAATACTCCAATGCATGTCATGAACGAATCACGACATGTTATTGCCAGAAAACGCAGCAGAATATGACAACAGATGAAGCAGGATGCTAACAAAAACAGTTCAATCAAGCTAGCGAGATAGATAGATAGATAGATAGTCCTTTATTCGTCCCACGGTGGGGAAATTGCAGTGTTACAGCAGCATTGCAGATAGGTAAAAAATGGAACAATTAACATATTTACAACAGAGCTAAATAAGATAAAAAATACAAAAAGAAGAGATGAAAAAAAAAAAAAGAAGAAGCAATTGCACTGTGGATATGATTTATGTTAAATAAATAAATTGCACAACATATTTTTAAAAGTAGTTTGGAAAGACTGTGAGATAAAGTGACAACAGCAGGAATAAAAGTGACTAGTGACTAAACGGATCAAACGGTTCACTAGGATCAGCTCCGATTGTACAGTCTCACTGCAGCAGGTAGGAACGACCTGCGGTGTCGCTCTTTCAGACACCTGGGATGGATCAGTCTGTGGCTGAAAGAGCTGCTTAGGGACAGCACCGTGTCACAAAGGGGATGGGCGTCGTTCCTCATCAAGGATGATAGCTTGGCTACCATCCTCCCTTCCCCCACCTCCTGCACAGACTGAAGCGGCAGCCCCAGAACGGAGCTGGCCTTCCTCACCAGCTTCTCCAGCTTCTTCATGTCTGCTGAGGAGATGCTGCTGCACCAGCAGACCACTCCATAGAAGATGGCTGATGCCACTACGGAGTCATAGAAGGACTTTAGGAGTGGTCCCTGGACTCCAAAAGACCTCAGTCTCCGCAGCAGGAAGAGTCTGATGTTCAAAAACTCTTCTAAAAACGATTTAAACAGTCAACAAGTGTATATATTGTTTATCTTAACGCAAACAACAACCTGCAAATGCATTTCAACAGAAAAAAAGTTAGTTTTTTTATGTTAAGAACTCTCTGTGCTGCTGACAGCTACACAGCTGCTAGCTTAAGAGCTAGCTCCTTGATTTAACCACTTAGGACCCGACCTGTTCTTTGATATGCCTGTTTTTAAAATTTTCTGACAGAGAAATAACAGTAAAAAATAAAATTAATAATAATAATGACTATCGTAGGTAAAAAAAAAAGCGAAAATGTGATTTCTTAAGAAGTAAAAGAAAATTAAAAAAAATAGAAAATGCATAAACTGTTTAATTGATGATACCAATCATGAATACGCATCATCATATTCATGCTACAACTAAGTCATCATCACTTTTAAATCATTTTAAATGTAGATATAAATTGCATTTGGTGTAAAATGTTTAATAGAATCATTCAATAAAGTCATTCTAGAAAATAGTTTTTTTAAGGTAATGGTTGGACTATTTTAGTGTTTGTTAAAACTACTTTACAGAAGTTCCCTGTTTAAATGATAAAATAATGTCAATGAAACAAAAATAGGGTAAAAACCTGAATATGTTTATTGAACTTGTTAATTTTCAAAATGCGTTATAAAGTATTTGATTGAGACTTTGTATCGCAGATACTCAAAATTAATGTTTTTTGTATATATATATATTTTTTTTACTAAATATGACAGGCTACTATAAAAAAAGGAAGAAAACAAATAACAATAAAAGATGACTACATTTTACCTAATTGTCCTGTTGAAATGAATGACTGAAGTTGTGCCTGTTCTTTTTATTTTTTATGGTCCAAAGCTAGATACGTTTTCCCAAATCAATCAGTTAGATAATGTAAAAAAATAAACGTGCATTTCATACGTTTTTAGGTTTGTCACATTACACAACAGCAGCTCAAATAATTCAGAACTGAATAACAAAGCTGTAAATAAGCAGCAAAATGTATGAATCAACGAAATTCCTGCGACCATCTGGTTACGCTGCAATTATCTGTCGTCTTATCTTCCTTTACACACATCAAGCTATCTCTGTGATTAACATAAAGAGCAATGCCAGTTCAGAGGTTGCTCTATAAATCAAAGTCAAAACTAATGTTATCACAGCTAAAAGATTAGCATCAGTTCGGTTTTTGTTACCGTCCACCTGAAGGTTAAATCACTGAGGATTTATTTTTAATATTTTTAATTTTTAGTAGATGTAATGAAGTGTAAATGTTTGTGTTTCTGCTTCACAGTTTTGGTCACATGATGTGCAAAGAGAAACGAGATTCCATCAGCAAGGAGGACCTGGCCAGAGCCACTCTGGTCACCATCACTAACAACATAGGATCCATCGCACGCATGTGTGCCGTCAATGAGGTATACGCAAACCTCACGATCGGATCCGTGTTACTGTCATTCTGATTTAGGTTGGATTTGAATTTCTTCTTTGGTTTGTTTTAATGCAGAACAGTGGTCGGAAACAACAGCGATAATCTGAACATCTGCTGATGTTTTTCTAACTATTAACAGTTTTTGTCAGAATAATATATTTTAGGACAAAACATGAGCGGAAGCTAAACAGATCCATATTGTAGTCTTAGAAACACAAACTTTTTTTATACACTTGTTATAAAAAGTACTTTTAACCGGCTATTACAAAACATGCATATACCGTATTTTCCTGAGTATAAGTCGCATGTTTTTTCATAGTTTTGCCAGGGGTGCAACTTATACTCAGGAGTGACTTATTTGTTTGTTTTTTTTATTTTCTACACATCAAAAGGATTATATAGTATATTTGTTATTTACCCAGTAAACACGGGTTGTCTTTTAGCGGTTGTTTCCGCTAACATCCGACGTATTTCCCACTGACGGCATCCAAAACAAACATGAAGGAGAATCTCATTGTTTTCCTCTAAAACTTTGATATTTTTCTTATACAGATCAAAACATTAGTATTCTTTTTTTTCTTTATTTTTTAGCTACTCTGGACTTGACGGATTTGTTCTGAAACATCAGAATTTTATCATAAAAGTGCGACTTATACTCCAGACCAACTTATATATGATTTTCTTCTTCTTGATTAGACATTTTTTGCTCTTGCAACCTATACTCCGAAAAATACAGTATCGGTACTAGTTTCCTTTTTTTCTAAACTATGTTATTAAAAGCATTTTTTTCATGTTTTCTAGGTTTCTCACCCCCATAATTAAGAACTAAGGTTTATTTTAGGATGTAAAAAACAAACATAAACAAAGCAACAATTTCACTTTAAATGTGCTGCACTTTTTGTTTTCTTCCCAATCAGCTGACATCAATTAGAAGGAGATGAGTTGTAACAGTGATAGGAAAACAAACAAGAAATATCCTTAAATCTGAAAGTAAGTTACAAAATAGATCAAGTTAGGGTTGTAAGTGTCTCAGTGGGAGCGCTTGTGTTCTGGAGCGGAGGATAAATCCCACATCTGTGTGCTGTGAGCTTCTTTACAGTGTTGCCTTGTGGCATGGCGATCAAGCAGCATTGTACAGGGCTATCACTGCATGCAGAGCAGCAGCTGCTTCACACTCAGCCCCACTGTCACTAATACACTTATATTCTCTACATAATTTTTATTGGAAATGTTTTTCTACAATGCAGGAATAACCCAAACAGAGTGCAGTCATGTTCATGTCAGTTTAGCCAGCTAACAGTCAGACATTTGCCTTAACTTTGAGGTGAAACTAGAAAATTTAACACATTTATCACTACAATAATAAATTAGGAGTTATGTCTAGTCATCAGTTAAATTCAATAACTTGTTTGCTTCATGATTTCAACAATGCTTCCCTCCTTCAATGTCACAAAACTGCACACTAGCTTCTAGCACCACCTTGTGGCTAAAAAGATATTTGCTTTGTGTTTTTTTTTTTTCGTTTTTCTGAACTTAATATTGTTTTATAACAAATGTCACACTGTCAACACATTTGTTTATATTTTTTGTATGGATTTTATTTTAAAAGTGCAGTATGCATTTATTTCTACATGGACAGAACGAAGGTCACTAATGATGCATTAAAACTAATTCATTCATTAAATTATCAAAATAATTTTATAGCCAAGTATGTGACGGAAAATGTTGTTGGAAACAAGTTCCTGCAGTAGAGATGCTTAGATTTTACATTTTTAATGTATATTCTTCTTTTCTTGAGGCTTTCTCATTTTTATTTATGTTTTTTTTTCTCTTACCAGAAAATTGAGAGCGTGGTTTTTGTCGGGAACTTTCTTCGTATCAACACGGTGTCCACAAAGCTGCTGGCCTACGCCATGGACTTCTGGTCGAAAGGACAACTACGAGCTCTGTTTTTGGAGCATGAGGTGGGGCTTTGACAAACAAATCTTTAAAATAAAACGTTTAAGTAAAAATGCAAATGCTTACACTGGTGCTGAGCGATATGACGATAATATTGTGGGAGTGATAGAAAAGGCTCTATCATGATTTTTATTGCTGAACTGTTGTGCAAAAATCAGTTTTTCTACTAAGAAACTTGAAACTTTTGTGCACTAAAAATGTTTCTCATTTGTGACGATTCAAATACATGTTTCTTAAAAAAATAAAGTCAGAGGAAAGTAAGTAATTACATTTTTGTCATTTTTTTCAGGAAATAAGTGGAAATAAATTGTTTCCTAACTGTCCTGCTTCCTGTCTGACCTTTGTTTTTTTAATTTAGGAGAGTT
>NC_050526.1:585102-640262 GCF_002922805.2 Oryzias melastigma
GTAACTAACCAGAAAAAATGATTTTACTTCAATTTTTAGAGGGAAAAATACAAAAAATGTTTTAACTGGTGCACACCAGATAGTAACCACAAAAATATGTTTTTGTTTTAAAAAAATGAAATAAAATGTTTTTTTTAACTTCCTTCTTTAGAAAAAAAAATCAGAGTAGTAACTGGTGCACACCAGTTAATAACTAAAACATTGTTTTCTTTTTTTCTAAAAATGTAAGTAAAAAATTTTTAAATTTACTATATGGTGTGCACGACTTACTTTGGAGTTTTTTGCACAGAGCCCCTAAAGGGACATAAGTGTAAAAAAAAAAAATAATAATAAAAATGTTTTTTTTTTCTAAATGTCAAAGTGCACACCAGTTATTATCTGGTGTGCACCAGTTACTATTTCATGCACACCAGATACTAACCAGAATTTGTTGTTTATTCAATTAAAAAAACAGATCTGGGTATTAACTGGCCTTTTGTCTCTTTAAACTTAAACTTTTAACTAAATAAAAATGCAAATGCATAAACTAGTACTATGTGTATGACTAAACATATCATGTGGGTGAGAGAAAAGTGTCTATTGTGCCATTTCTCTTTTATCGTTTCTATCGTTTTTATTTCTCAATTTTTACTGCTGAACTTTTGTGCAAAATGTGTTTTTCTACTATGAAATTTGAAACTTTTGTGCACCTTAAAAACGTTTCTCATTACTGACTATTTAGTTACATGTTACTTAAAAAATTAAAGTCAGAGAAAAGTAAACAATGACATTTTTCTCATTTTTTTCAGAGAATTAGCAAGAAATATACTTTATTCTATTATATTGTGATATAAATGGCTATTGTGTTATGAAATCATTCATATCATGATATAGAAATCCTGTTTGTTTTCATGACGCAGGGTTATTTCGGAGCCGTCGGAGCCCTGATGGAGCTGCTCAAGACGACAGACGACTCGTGAAAGAGAGCCGCTCTGGCGAAGACGCCGCCGGGACTTTCTCGACGCCACCAGCACTAAAAGCTGTGATGTCATCGACTTCTGACGCTGCTGAAAAGGTCCCACGCTAAGAGGCCACTAAATGAACATGAAACTGGAGACGCAGACACTGAGAAAAGCCATTTTAATAATTTAACTCTTGTAAATATGAATAGCCTGTAACCGTCTTCTTAATTTCCCAGAATCCCTCTGTCATGGAGGTCTTAAGTGTGTGATCCTTAATTTATGGCTACACGTTGATTCCTTTGATCGGTCCTGTCAGGAAGCACGTCAGATCTTCTTTTTTGGGGGGGGTTTAATGGAGAGTATGTGACTGTGTCGTAGCTGTCATACAGTTGTATTCGGGGCGGTAGAGCTCCAGGTGACCATGCAGCTGCACTTCTGGAGGAAACCAACTCGAACGGTTTGTTTTTCCCCACCAGCAGCTGAAAGACAGTTTGTGAACCTACAGGAAGACTGGCTCACATGTTTGAAGTCTAGATTCTAGGAAGTCCTGACGAAGTTCATCCTTCAGATTGAAAAAGAAAAACTGCTCATGGCCTTTGCTTTTTATCTGTTCCTGTCTGCCAAACTGTAGACAACACTGTTTTACTGCCACAACCTGCTGAGTTCAGGATGAGATGACGGGACCAACACTCTGTCTTCCAGCCCATCGGAGCTCATCGTTGAGTTTTCTTCTTCTGCCTCAGCAGCTTTGTGTGTGGAGTTCTTTCTGGCTTTTTTATTGCTCTTTTTTGTTTAAATTACGAAAGGCCAAAATAACGAGAAAAGTGTCATAAGAAAAGTCCAGCCCCTCCCTGTTAGCTTCACAAGATGAAAGAACTACAGGGACCATGATGCCTTTTGCCTCCCAACATCGCCCCTCCTGGATACACTCGTGCTCCTTCGCTAGTCGCAGAATCTGTTTAGCCTCTGTTTGTGCAGATGAAAGATGTTACTCGTTCTCTCAGAAATCAGTACTGTATACGCGGATATTCATATTTCTAGAGGTTAGTCAGAGTTGTGCAGCTTTAATGCATGTGCCACCAGGGGGCAGGATTTACAAATAACTGCAAAGAAAGAACCTCAGAGGATTATAAACCCACCATCATGAGTATCACAAGAATGGACCACAAGTGTATTTATTTTTGTATTGTTATCATGCTGTCCATCCTTTCCCTGGATATCCGCCGCCTTTCACGTCTTCATTCTATAAGCAGCTGGGCTGTGATGCTGGAGCGTGCAGTCTCTGCTGACATCATGCCTTAACGCTCCAGCGGGAAACTGTGCTCGCTCTCTTGCTCTCTCTCTCTGTCTCTCTCTCTCTGTCTCTCTCTCTCTCTCTCTGTCTCTCTCTCCCTCTCTCTCTCTGTCTCTCTCTCTCTGTCTCTGTCTCTGTCTCTCTCTCTCTCTCTTTCTCTCTCTCTCTCTCTCTCTCTCTCTCTCTCTCGCCGCCTTTTCTTTTCATCAGAACGCCCATATCAGTTGCCTTTTCACTCTTGTTCGGCCTGCACGTGTTTGTGCCCTTCAGCTTCTTCTTTTGGACTTACCTCATATTTCCACTCTCCTGCTTCCTGTCAGATCATAGTTTTAAAAAATTTAGGAGATTTCATGTTTTTTTTTTTTTTTTTTAAACGACTGCATTAATATTGTCAAAAAGTTGTAAGTGGTTCTTACATTTTTGCACATTTTTTTCTTTGTTTATACAGAGCCCCTAAAGGGACGTTGAAGTAAAAAAATAAAAAATAAAAAGAAAAAAGTTTTTTCTAAAAATTGAAATTTAAATAAAGAAAAATAATTTAGTTACTATCTGGTGCCCAGCAGTTACTAACCAGGAAAAACAATTCTTTTATTTTTGAAAAAAAAAATCTGGGTAGTACCTGGTGTGAAGTAGCTAGTAACTAAAAATGTTCTCTAAATTTTTTTTCTCTTTAGTAATTGATGTGCACCAGTTACTATCTGGTGAGCACCAGTTACTAACCAGAAAAAAATTACTTCAAATTTGAGATATTTTTAGTTACTATCTGGTGCACATCAGATAGTTACCAGATTTATTTTTTAACTTCAGTTTTGGGGAAATGTATATATGTTTTTACTTCAATGTCCCTTTAGGAGCTCCGTATATTTAAAACATTTTATGTTCACTTGTT
This sequence comes from Oryzias melastigma, assembly GCF_002922805.2. NCBI lineage: Eukaryota > Metazoa > Chordata > Actinopteri > Beloniformes > Adrianichthyidae > Oryzias > Oryzias melastigma. The sequence continues at coordinate 588,227 of NC_050526.1, forward strand.
TTTTTATAAATATTTGGGATGCATCTCCCATTACTGGACAACTGCTGTATTGATTCCATCCTGCTCAGTGAAAGAATTCCTTTTGTCTTTGAACAATTTATTACACTCTTTTTTTTTTTTTCCAAAATTGGAGGCCATATTATTCCTGTCGTCATTATTACACTCGGATTTTCTTTTTTTAATTAACTTTCACTGTAATTCAACTGAACCCAGAACAGTGTAGAACACACTGAACTTTACGTACTTGTGGTATTTTTCGGACCTATCTGTTGTTCTAACGTGATCTGAGCTTTCCTATTGTCAGCTTTAAAAAGTGATTGTAGTCGTGCCGTTCACAATGTCTTTCTGCGGAGTCTCATCAAAGCTACCCAACATGCATTGCAGCAGTTCATTCACCCAGCTGTCTCATCTCCAAACCCACCAGAGTTCATGTGACTTGATATGCAAATGTTTGAGTATTTCCCCACTGAGAAGTCCTGTTTAAAACTTGAGCCAGTTTTTTTTATTTCCTGCTGATTTTGTTAAACCTGCTTAAGGTGGATTTTTGTGTCGGAATGTTTGCGCTCTCAGATCGTTCTTTAATGGCTTGGTTCAAATGCAATAATCAAGTTTTCTCCACTAATGTATTAATGATTGCATCCTGATGATAATATCAATAATGTGTCGTTAGAAGCATAGATGATCATCATGCCTCATCTGAGATTGACTTTGTGTGTTTGTGCTGTTTTTTTTTTGTTTGTTTGGTTGTCTTGTACTCCTCCCCGTGTCTGTCTGAGCTCGTCCTGACCCTCAGAATGTGGTGGGACGTCCCGCTGCATGACCACATCCAGCATGTCTTCTGGAAAGTGTGGCTGGCAGCATAAATATGGTTCTCCCTTTGATTTTACAGAGATTTGTAAATAACAATAATATAATAATAATATTATATTTTCAACACCAGCAATTTGTCTGCTGTTTTAAACTGTTCGGTTACCCCGGTGACGAGCCAGCACTTCAGACGGTCCGGCTGCAGACGGACGACTCGGTGAGACCAACCACTTCATCAAATCAACCAGAACTTTTCAGGTCGTTGACCTGGGCTGTATATAAGATGATGGAGTTTACCTTAAATACTGTTTTATGGCCAGCAATCTTTAAAAAAAATATGTTATTATCATTTCTGGCCGGTTGACCTTATAAAATCCTACTTTCGAGCTTGTTTTAGGGCTGTGGTCCCTAAATTTGTCCACATTTAGGATGTTGTGGTGAAGTCGAGTCGCTAGTCCTTCTGTCTGCTGGACTTCCACGCTGGTGGTTCATCTCAGCTCCCATGTGGGCCGGGTGGTTTTGGGGAAGTGCTGGTTGTTAGCGTTGGTTTTTTGCTGCTGCTTTTAACTTTGGTTTGGGAAGAAAAATATCTGACTTTTTCTTTTTCTTTTTTTTAAGGATGGCAGTTTTTAAAAAAGGTTCCCTGCCTTGTGCAATGTGTATGTTCTGAAGTGAGATTTTTTTTCTAACAAAAAATAAACTAAAAATGGACAAGAAATGTGAGTTTTGATGGTTTTTTTTATTTAATCCACAGAAATGAAAGGACAGAATATAAAAATGTTAATCAAATTCATTAAAAGGGATTAATTATGATAGTTATTTTTACATTTCATAAACATTGCAAGGAAGTTTATTTATAAAGCACAATTCACACGCAACTCAATTCAAAGTGCTGTGAAATAATATATAAAATTCCATCCATCCATCTTCTTCCTCCGCTTCATCCGGGACCGGGTCGCGGGGGCAGTAGTCTTAGCAAAGGGGCCCAGACTTCCCTCTCCCCGGCCACTTCCTCCAGCTCCTCTGGGGGGGACCCCGAGGCGTTCCCAGGCCAGCTGAGAAACAGTCTCTCCAGCGTGTCCTGAGTCTTCCCCGGGGCCTCCGCCCAGTGGGACATGCCCAGAACACCTCACCAGGGAGGCGTCCAGGAGGCATCCGGACCAGATGCCCGAACCACCTCAACTGGCTTCTCTCGATGTGGAGGAGAAGCGGCTCTACTCCGAGCTCTCTCCGGGTGACTGAGCTCCTCACCCTATCTCTAAGGGAGCGCCCAGACACCCTCCGGAGGAAACTCATTTCAGCCGCTTGTAGTCGGGATCTCGATCTTTCGGTCACGACCCAGAGCTCATGACCATAGGTGAGTACTGGAACAAAGATCGACCGGTAAATTGAGAACTTTGCTTTCTGGCTCAGCTCTCTCTTCACCACAACGGACCGGTACAGCGACCGCAAAATGGCGGACGCCGCTCCAATCCGCCTGTCGATCTCACGCTCCGATCTTCCATCACTCTTGAACAAGACCCCAAGATATTTAAACCCCTCCACCTGAGGCAGAAGCTCTCCACTTAGAGGGCAAACCACCTTTCTCCGGTCGAGAACCATGGTCTCAGACTTGGCGGTGCTGACCCTCATCCCAGCCGCTTCACACTCGGCTGCAAACCGCTCCAATACATGCTGGAGGTCCTGGCTCAATGAAGCCAACAGACGCTGCTTTTTTAACATTTTAAAGACAACAAAAAGATAAACAAGCCCTCAGTAACAGCTTTAAGGTCAAAAAAGAAAGAAATTGAAAAAAAAAAACCAGATTCAAAACAGAGGTTTGTCTGTTTCATTTACATTCATTTGTATGGAGATTCAACCCCTTCCCCCATTTTCGGTAAAAAACTAATATTGTTTTTTATATTTTATATTTCTTTTCCTCTCTTTAAACCCTTACCAATGGAAATCTTTCAACCTTAAACACTGGAGATACCAATACAAAGACCTCAGAACTATGTGGAAGTTCATCTTTTGGGTTCCTGTTGATTCCATTTTTCAGTAATATAGAATATTTAAAAAGCAAAGATGTTGGATAGTTTTTTAAATTTAGAAATCACTGGTATTTCCAAGAGAAAACAGCAAAAAATGTTGAAATATTTGGCTTCTTCTCATCTCTTTTTCCAGCCGTTTGTCTTATTTTTTTACATCAAATGTTTTCCACAGGTAAAAAACCTAAATGGAAGATGGTTGAAATTGTGGCGTTAGGGTTGTATTATGGGATTCTGTCCTGCAGGAGGCTCCAACTGTAACAGATGCTGTCAGGAGGGAAGTATTAATTGTTCTAATGGTTCACTGGATCCAGGAAGCTGCCAAACTCGTGTGCTTCTGCATCCATTTACCCCCAAAAGTTCTGGATTCTGAACTTATCACTGATTTCAATAAGAACAGATCTCAGGAACACGAGTCATAATTTACTTGTGAGACACAAACAAACAAGTCCATAAATCTTTGGTGGTTAGGCTCTGGGCTGATGACGTCATGCGTGCTTGGGATAATCTCAGACCATAAATGAAAAAGAAAAACCTCAGAGCCTAGAAATTGTCGATGGTGGAGGAGGACCAGTGAAACCGTCTGAAATGCAGAAAAATACATTTAAAGGCGAGAATAAAAGGAGGACAATTTAGCTACTGGTTCAAAATACAGTAGATGAGTGGCATGTAGGACGTGTATCAAACACAAGGCCCACGGGCCGGATCCAGTAATTCTATCCGGCCCTCCAGTGCAACTCATTTTATTGTTATTAATGGCCCAATGTTATTTTGCGCTTTTTTTTACTTGTATAATTTTGACAAAATATATTTTTATGGAGAGTAAAATATTGAAAATTATTTAAGGTTTAAGTTGAATAATTATGATTATATTCATGTTAAAATGTTACAGTTTTAAAGTTTAAAAAATTTGCGTTCTGCTACCTTTTTGGAGTATTTTGGAATTTACTAAGATTTTTTAGGCTGTTTTAGAGTTTAGCTAATATTTCAGCTACATGCTAGCTGTTTTGGCTAATTTAGTTTTTCTTTTTCAGTTTTTTTTTTCTTGTTGTCCATTTTGGAGTTTTGCTAATATATCAGTTAGGTTCTAGCTCTAGCTGTTTTGGCTATTTTAGGCTTTTTTCCCGTTTTTTAGGATATTTTGGATTTTAGCTAATATTTCAGCGACATGTTAGCTGTTTGGTCTAATTTAGGCTTTGTTTTCCGTTTTTAAGATTTTTGAACTTTTAGCTATTTTTTCAGCTACATGCTAGCTGTTTTGACTAACCTAAGTTTTTTTTGCTGTTTTTAGGCTAATTTGCATTTAGCTAATATTTTAGCTGGCTATCAGCTTCACCGTTTTTGTCTATCAATTTCAGCATCTTCAGTTATCAGCACTAGCATCTTCAGCGGCCAAATTCAGCTTACAGCATTCACAATAGCATTATTGCAGGGAATGCTCTCTCTCTCTCTCTCTCTCTCTCTCTCTCTCTATATATATATATATAGGTCATAATTACGTTAAAAAGTTACGGTTTTAAAGTTATAAAAATTTAGTTTTAGAGTGTTCAATAAATGTTTATCCTGTTCAGCCCACGACCTAAGATGTGTTCTGGATTTTGGCCCCCTGTGCGATTGAGTTTGACATCCCTGATGTAGAGTGATGGAACAGCAGCCCAGAGTTCTTGGAGGTGAGACTGATTTCCCTATCCCTCCTCCTCAGATGTGCATTTGTGATTACACACAACTATTTCAAATTTGAACTTCTTCACAGGAGCCTTTCCTCTTCATTAAAAGCCTTGGATTTTTTTCCTTTAGCGACATTGATTTTTCCATTTTTTTCTGTATCATCTGATGAGAAGACAAACAAAAAGATGAGGAATTGTTCTCTAATGTTCATTAATGCAGATTGTTAGAAAAAATAGTTTGGCATGGCCTGTGCCTAAATTTAGAAATGCAGAGCAGATGACATTTCTCCATGCAGGCTCGCTCTGAGTGTGTGTGGGGGTGTGCGTAGCGGACTGACTGCGTGCTCTGCAACTGTTCTCGCCTCCTATGAAACTCCTGCATTTCCTTATGATTTAAACGTTTCACGAGTCAGTCCCTTCAGAATTTCGCAAATTCAAGCAAGGCTGAGATTTGTTGCTCAATCTGCAACTTTAAATTTTCATTGCAACTTTCATGCAACTTTGACCAATCTACCGGCTTGACCAAATGGTTACATCCATATCTACATCTGAAGAGAGTGTTTGTAATTGTTCAGCTTCTATGCTACATTTTTTCACATTTAAGTAGTACCCTTCACAATCCTCCCAAATTCATTTAATGACTCTTCTTCAAACTGAAACATTTTGAAAGAAACACTTTTATTCAGTGTCTAAGTTTAAAAGAAATGTAATTTTATTTTATTTTGGAAAGGCAGGTTTTTCTGTAGATAGAGCATAATTTAAAGTACTTTATAGAAAATAAACAAAAAGGAAATCACGTGTTCTGATAAAAACTTTGACAGAAATGAAAAACAGCAATATATTTTATCAATGTAAATTATTGTGTAAACCCTTCATTCCTTTTAACTAACAGGATCAAGTTCAATTGAAAAGCCTGGGATTTCTTAACTTTGCTTCAATGTAAATGATAGAAGGGGCAAACTTTTTTACATTGAGTGAATATAAAAGTATTAAGAGTGACAAATTGCTTCAATCTTTAAAGTTTCACTAAATCGTTTTTTTTTATTTTTTTAAAGTTAAGTCAGTATTCTCTTTTTTTAGCATAAAATATGGAAAAAGCAGCAAAGACACCGAAAGATAATAAAAAGTGGATTAATGCTGTAAGAAAGAGAAGAACAATGTTAGTGACAGCAGTACAAACATACTGTTAACATAAAAGATGATACTAATGTCACTTAAACATTTTAGATGCTTTATCTGAAAATGGAAACTCCAGTTTAACTTTAGATCAGATTTTGGCTGTTTATTTAAACAACACAAGCACCAATTTATTTAATCTTTAACTTCCTTTTTCCACATTGTAAGATAGTTTTGCATAAAGGTAATAAACTCATGTTAAGTCAAAAACAACAGGATTTTGTTGGAGTTTAAACTAAATTTTTTATTAAAATGTTTAAAAAAGAAGAGATTTTTGTCTTTTTTTAAAAATAAATATATGAAAACCAAAAACTTTTTATTAAAAGTAAACTGAAATCTAAAATGTTATCTTTCTGTCTCTAACTGTTAGAGTTCACACTCCTCCTTATCTGTCTGTCTGCATTAAACCGCTTTCAGAGGATTGTTATCACCGGTGAAAAACACCTATAAAAAAATAAAATCAAATAAAAAGGAACATTTCCGTCCCATCTGTGGACATTTTCGGGGACCCCTGCTCCTCCTCCTCCTCGCTTTGCTCCTCCTCCTGTTATATCTCCAGCTCGCCGTTCGGCTCATTTGTGTTGCAAAGCGCCGTGCAGACGGCTGCAGGAGAGGCTGCAGCTGCAGGAGAATTCAGATTGAGATCTGATGGCCATAAAGCTGGAAGGAACGAGCGAGGCTCATGTGAGTGTAACCCACTTTACTTCATTTGTTTTTTGTGTTGTTTGCTTCCTTGTAGATTCTAAGATTGTTATAAAATAACATTTTGAAAATGAGTTCCACTAAACTCAGTATTGTTTAGTGATTTATTCTTAATGAGAAACCTAAATATGTCCAGCAGCAAAAATTGACTTTTTTAAAATAAAACTTAAAGATTTTTCAACAGGAATTTATTTCTAGTACAGAAAAAATCACAAAAACTGAGTATTGAAAACTTTTCATTGAATAGCTTGATACTATATTTTTTTTCCCAAGAAAAAAAACATCAAGTCAAGTTTAAATTATAAAAAAAATATCACTCTGCTCCTGTCGTTCTCATTTTCAATCATGTTAACATTTGATTTTGAGTTTTATTTTATTTTTTTTAATGGGCATATGCTGTTCTTTTTTAATAAAATGTTTCTGCTGCTCATCAGATTGTAGTTGTTGTTTTCTGATTGTAATCTTCAAAAAGATGCTGCCTGAAGTTTATGCTAAAATATTAAAACTTCAAAGAAGAGCTTTTAGTGCTTTTGTTCCTATATATATATATATATATATATATATATATATATATATATACAGTATATATCCGATATTGAAGGAGCCTGACATTTTTTTTCAGCCTAATTTCTTTTTATCTAAGATGCAATTTCTAGCAATAAAATCAATGAATGTAGTAAATGTCCTGCTTTGAAAAACAACAGATTTCAGGGCTCAATGGAAAGACTTTTTCTGAAAGCTCGAAGTTCAAGTTTCTGCTCTTGGACTTTACACTGAGATTTATTCAGACTGAAAACTTTCACATAATTAGACATTTTAGATCAATCTTACACAAGCTGTTTTTGCAATAACAATAATAAAAAAGTTGCAAATAACTTTTATTTGAGTCAAATTGAATTTGTCAAATTATTTGCAAAACCATAAAATTGCTCTGATTCTGTGTCATTTTTTTTTCTCCAAACCATCCAAACCTTTATAATAAGGAATTGCTTTAAGGTTTAATCTGAGGTGAGAAATTACAGTTTGATATTTACTGCTGTTCTTCTGTTTTTTTGTTTCAAAGAGGCCAAATAAGCCTTAATGGAAGAGGAGTGGAAACGGCAAGACAATCTTTGGACCAAAAAATGAACATTTTGTTCATTTTTTATTTATCCATCTGTAAGTGAAGTTTTTACTTTTGACTAATTAATATTTAAAAAAAATGATGTTTACAAATCAACGCATTTCATTTTTTATAAAAGAAAAAAAAAGATGAGGATGTGAAGTGTAAATGAAAACAAATGAAATATTTGTATTTTGCATGAATTCACTGAGTTTTGTTTCCAAATGACGCAGAAGAATCTTGACTGCAAGAGGAGCATCAATGTCCTGGACTCAGTAAATGGAGTTAAAAAGAACAAATCCAGCTATAAAGAAGGTGCTGCACAGTAAAAGTCAGAAGGTGAAGAGTAACTCAAACCGAAACAGCTGGGAGAATGGTGGTTATCAAGGAGCAGAGGCCCAAGGGAGGCAGGAGGGCACCTGAAGACCCAAACGCACCTGAAGACCCCAACGCACCTGAAGACCCCAACGCACCTGAAGACCCAAACGCACCTGAAGGAGGGTGGGGCTGGATGGTTGTCGCAGGTTGTTTCCTTGCTACCATCTGCATCCGGGCAGTGACCAGGTCAAGTTTCTATATTGTATTATATTATATTATATTAAGGCTGGGAATCTATTATGAAATTCAACAAATTAATCGCGATTAATCGCAATAGATTTTTTTTTTTTTGGTGCAGTATTTATCAACCACTTATTATCTGTAAATAATCACAATATAAAAATCACACGCAAAACTGTATGTTTACAACGTATTTTTAAAATTAGCTGTCAATCGATTTAAAAAAAACTAGATTAATTAATCGTAAATGTGGGGGAAAAAAATATTGCAATTAATTGTGATTAATTTTCTTTTTTTACAATATTTGTTGACCACTTATAATCTATGAATACTCACAATATGAAATCACACACAAAACTATACATTTAGAACGTTTATTTTTAATTTGCACTGTCAAACGATTAAAAAAATTGAACTAATTTGGGAAATTTTAATTGCGAATAATCACGATTCATTTTTTTATTGCAGTTTTTCCTGACACTTATCTGTGAATAATCACAACATGAAATAACACACAGCTGTACATTTATAACGTTTTTTTTGGTTTAGTGCTGTCAATTGAGAAAAAATTAACAAATTAGTTGCAAACTGAAAAAAATGTAATTGCGATTAATCGTGATTATTCTCATTTTTTGTTACAGTATTTGCCGATCACTTATTATCCGCAAAAAATTAGAATATGAAATCACAGACACACATTTAAAATGTTTGTTTTTAATTGGAGCTGACAATAAATCAAAAACTTATAACTAATATATAAAATATATAAAAATCATTGCGATTAAACGCAATTTTTAAAAGGTACAATTTTCATGACAATATGTGGCTTTTGAACAAAAACAGGCCAAAGAGAAAATTTTTCCTTCATTTTTATTGTCCGAAGTGTTAACCCAGGAGTGTAAACCACCGAGGTCTAATTAATTTGAGTTAATAAATATTAATGTGTAAATTCTTTTTGATTTTCCGTGTGTGTTAATGCGTTCATGTTCACATCCCGAATTACCGCTCTACCTCTGTGGCCCTCCCATGTTTTATAAGAAATAATTAACTTGCACAATGTGGCTCCTATACAGCATCACCCGAATAGGAACGTTGAGGAAAAAGGTCAACATACAATAACTATAAAACATGTAAGCATCATAAAGACGTCCATCATAAGGAATCCTTACATAACTGTTGTCTTCAGCTGTGGGTTTATCTCCTGATAAGGAACGATAAGGTTTTGAATTAGCATCTACAGCTGATGCAACATATTTTTCACTTTTTTTTCTTTCTTTTTTCAAGTTTTTTTACAAGTTGAAGCCTCGTGACACAGTTTATAGAAGCAAAAAAGATTAGATGTTCCTTATAATGCAGCTGATAAATGCTCTGTGCTTCTGTGGGTTCTTGCTGGAGCTTCACTGACCATAAAATAAAGTCACTGAGTGCAAAGCCTTTCCAGTATTAGATTAAAGCCATAAACGTCTGGGAATATTTGTCATACTTAGTTTGCCAACTAAGAATCACATTATGATTATAGCATTAAAGGAAAGTTCAAACTCTAAAACAAAATTACAAAGAAATGACAATTTTACCATTTACTGTTGAACTTCCTTTTAGTACCAAACTGCAGACTCAATATTCTGTAATAGTTTTTATAGAAGTAAACGTGGAAGCAACACTACAGAAAGACATGTTTGCATATTGACTTTATTTTAACTGACAGTTTTCTTCTGTCCAGATGTGTGTCCATGTTCTTTGTGGAGTTCCAGACGCACTTTGAGAAGGATTATTCCACAACTGCTTGGATCCACAGTCTGATTGACTCCACCACGATGCTTTGTGGTGAGCATTTGTTTACTCTCGCAAGTATGCATTTTTATTAGGGCCGGGAATCGATTGAAAGAAAGTTAATAAATTAATGGCAAAATCGGTGAAATGTATTAATCTCATTTAATCCCGTTTAATCACGATTGATTGCAATTATTTGTGGTTTCAATTTATCAAGTGTTAACCCAGAAGTGTAAATTGTGAGCACAAAAAACATTAAAGAAGCAGAACTCTCAAGAATTTTATGTCTCCAGTATTATTCCAAGAAAATAAAGATGCTGATATACATACATATACGATATACATATTGTAATATATATCCCTTTCCTGTACCACTGCAGTCGAGGCCCAGCGACGCTTTACTGTGTTACAGTGACAACGCACCAGACCATGAATCAAATAGTCCACTTTTTGTAAAATTGTGACCAAAACAAAAAAAAATAGCAAGATTAAAGAACTAAAACTAATTGAAATTTTATTTATGTATTTTGTAAGGGACTATGGTATGAAAACAAAAAGATTAATTACATCTCCTATAAAAATTTTAATTGCAAGTAATCCATTCAAACTGTTGTTTCAGCTCCTCTTGGCAGTTTCCTTGGCAACCGCCTCTCCTGCAGAGCGACGGTGATGCTGGGAGGCCTGTTGTCTTCTGCTGGTCTGGTCCTCAGCTCGTTTGCCTCTAGTGTGGAGTTCCTCTACATTTCTCTGGGTGTCATCACAGGTACGAAATAATCTAAATATTCAGTTTAAATTACAGATAAATCAAATGTCAAGTCTGATGTATGAGCATAAAACAGGAGAAGACTGACAATCTGTCCTTCACAGGTCTTGGCTTTGCTCTTAGCTACACACCAGCCATAGCTATAGTTGGAAAATACTTTGTTGAGAGGAAAGCTTTGGCCTATGGCATCGCCCTGTCTGGTATTATCATGACTTATTTTGTTTTTCTTGTCATTCGTTTTCCCATCCCCTCATTTGTGTTTTGGTTATAACCCCTTTTGTACATGAATTCCCCCTTTTATGTCCTTATTTCTCCTAAATGTATCCCATGAAATCCATCTCCTCTTCAGGCAGTGGCATCGGGACCTTCCTCCTGGCTCCGGCCGTCCAGTTGCTTATCGAGCATTATTCATGGAGAGGAGCTCTGCTCATCCTCGGGGGATTTGTTTCCAACTTGTGCGTTTGTGGAGCTCTGATGAGACCCTTAAAAGACACAGAAGTTAAAAAGTTAGTGTTCAACCAGGAAGTAGTCGGCAATTTTTTTTATTAAAAATGCTCCAAATTTTAATTGTTTCTTATCCTCGTCTGTTATTTGGTTATATAGGAAGGACTTGACAAACCTGGAGAAGGCTTTTGATACTAAAGCCGGTGACCAAGTGAAACCAAACCAGCAGCACACACAGGGCTTCAAAGAGTCGCTTATTTTTACCACGGAAACATTTCAAAACGTTGAATTCAGCAAAGACAAACTTCTAGAAAACACAACTCTGTTAAAAGCAACCTTGCACGATCCAAGATTTATAGACTCCAAGCTAGCTGAATGCATTTTACTAAGAACAGTGCTAAGCGACACCAAAGAATCCATCAAGAGCAGTGAAAGCTTGAAACTGTTGGAGAGCTTGAACTCTAAAAACTGGAAGACTAAAGACTCCAGATGCAACAAATCCAGGTCGACAGAGAAAAACCTCCTCACAGAACCCTCAATAAACACAAAACTTTCATCCAGATGCCAGAATTTCTGTCTTAAAACCAGGGAGGACTTTGGCTTCATTTGGAAACCCAGTTTTCTCGTCCTCTCCGTGTCGTTTCTGTTTCTGGCGTACGGCTGCAGCTCCCCTGTAGTTTATTTGGTTCCTTATGCACTAAGTGTCGGCGTGGACCATCAGCACGCTGCTTTCTTAATGTCCACATTTGGCGTCAGCGGCATTGTTGGCAACATCACCTTTGGATGGATCACTGACAGGAAGTAAGGCAACGCGACGGGTTTTCTTTGACAGATCAACACATTCTCTAAGCAGTCTGTCCCTCCAGGCGCCTGAGGAAGTATCGAATGGCGTGCTACATGCTGGCTATTGGCATGGAGGGCCTTTGCTGCATGATCATTCCCTTTCTCCACTCCCTGCCACTCCTGGCTCCGTTATCTGCACTCTACGGATACTTCGATGGGGCGTATGTGGCACTAATACCAGTTGTGACCTCAGATACCGTGGGCTCCACCTACCTCACCTCTGCTCTCGGTGCAGTCTACTTCCTGCATGGCATACCTTACCTACTCAGCCCACCTATTGGAGGTAAATGTTTGTTAACTCATAGAAATCTCAAAATCTTTGCATCATATTTAATGCTTTTCTGTTTGTGTGTGTGGCTGCAGGTTGGCTGGTGGACCACACGGGAACCTACACAGCAACCTTCTTCCTCAGCGGTGCCTCCTTCATGCTCAGCTCCTCACTCCTGGCAGCTGCTGTGTTTGTCAGATACGTGCTGATGATGTGTGAAAGGACAAATGCTCAAAAGGAGTGCACACAAAAACTCAACCTGTCTGACTTTCTACCTTTTTCTACTAAAAAGAAAGAAATAAACAGACTTTAAACTTGTTAACGTTTTAGTGAGTGTTTGTCTACAGTCACAAGTCAAGGTGTGCATGCAATGCAGTGAAATCAAAGAGCATTAAATGCAAAGTTAAATTAGTTTGATGCACAATTTGCTAAGTCTCTTTTAGCTTCAAAGTAAAATAGAACAGTTTCACAAAAGAAATAGCAAACTTATAGTGCATGGTGGTGTAGCATGGAGAGAAAATAGTATCGTCTGGTTGGTGTGTAATTTTATATTTGCATGTTTGGATTTGTGTGTGCGTAAATCTTGGTTTGTAACTCACATGATACATTTTGTGCACGACTTTGTGTGCTTGCAATTGTGTATTCACAGGTACAAAAATTACAAAATAAAAAAAAAAGTTTACACATGCATAACTTAAAATTACAAAACACACAAATCATCTGTTGCACTCACACAAAACCGCATTTATGTACAAATCTGATGTGAGACTCTTAAATGCTGCTAGAATGCTGGATCAAGATGGTCCTGCAGGCTTGATCCGAAGAAGGTTAATAAATGTTTACTATGTTTACTTCATCTGGGCGCGCTTGAACGCCATTTTTCTCGATTACACAGGAAAAAAAAGCAACTAAACCAGATAGTCTCGCCAATCGCTAAAATATCACGATGTCAAAACTGCCTATTTCCTCTCTTCTTGCTCTGTCACGCAGACTCTGAGACATTTTATTTGGATTGGACCTATTTTTCAGTTTTTCACTGTAAGCAGTTTGTCGTTTATTTCGGTTCTCATTATATGTGGTGCTTATGTCTTTTATGTCAATTAAAAAAGGATTCAGATGTTTTTTTTCCCACGTTAGGGTTCAGGTGAGTTTTAACACTTCCAAAAAAAGTGGACTATCTGGACCAAGAATCCAAATTAAACCAGTCAGTGCTAAAGCATACTTCTCTATTTATGTGATTGCTTTAAATTGTGTCTTATATTTTAAAGATTTTACATAAAAAAAAAAAATCTCAAATTTAAGTGAATTGTGTACAAATACATCTCAAAGCAAAAACTAGAAATATTTATGAAGTACTATTCAGTTTCTGAGTAAAAATAAACATAAATTCACCTGCATTCACTTGCGGAAGTGCACAAATGTCACCAGAAAGGCTGACATGTGGCTTTGGTGATTGCCGGTTGTGTATACGTGTACGCTTGTGTGTGTTTACTTGTGTTTCTAAAACACAGGTTTCCACTGTGTAGGTGGGTGCGTGGGAGGCAGGCAGAGGAGAGGTTTCCTTTGAGGTTGGCATCCCCGAACACAGTAAAGAGAAGGACTTCCCCTTGAAATTACACACTTACACACATAGCCACCCACACACGCACACACACACACAAGTATAGACACACACAAACTGCTATTCTGCTTGACAAATGTTGAAGGTAAAAGTTTTTAATTACGAGAGAACAATAAAATTAACTCTGAGATGAGTTTTTTTATTTATCCTCTTTCAAAGATTTCTTATTAATACAGTTATTACGCAGTTGATGTAAACTCCTGATCCACATGAGGGAGGCAAAACCAAGGAGATTGTTTATCGAAGCTTAGGAGCCAACCTTCATGCCTTTTCCAAATCAGACTTTGTCTGCAAGTTTCTCCTGATTTATTCTCAGAAATATAGACGAAGTTGCTATAAAACATGTTTCCAGTCCACAAATTAAATATTCTAGTATGGTTTTATTATCAATATGAGCAGGGAATTCTTCTAGAAGCTAATTTGAGAAATATTTGTGTCTATAATTTCTGGTTTTCACTCTAGTTTTGCACCTACTGTGTTCAAAGATGCTGAATTACCGACCAGCGGCGCTGACGTCAGCCGGGAAAGGGATCTCGTGTGTGCACATGCACATCCGAGACACCTGCATTGTTGGTTTACACCAGATCTACTTTACTGATAAAGTCTTGTCAGGCTGCAGCCAGGTGCATGATGCCACTGCATGTTTGTATGAGTTTGTGTTTTACCACATCAGTCGCACACATGCTTCTGTGGGGAGACAAACACGGAAAAAAACACAAGACACTCCAGGGGAAACTTACATGAAAAATGACATGCTTCCAAACACAAACTCAGGTCCTCAAATATTTATCTTATTCAACATATATCGTTTATCTTAATCTTTACTGAAAGCAGATAAACAATTGAGATTTATTTCAGATTGTATAGCCAAAGCTCTGTAAATGGGTAAAAACAAGGGGACAGCAGCTATATCACAGATTGTGCTTGAATGTGTCAATTGTTCTTTTGTGGTTTTAGCAAAACTTTCAGGGTTTGACTTGACATGCACTAAAGAGAAGCAACACTTTACATTTTACTTTGACTCAAATAAATGCTTTAACTTCTTCCCAAAATGCTTATATATATATATCTATATATATATAAATATATATCTATATATATATAGATATATATACATATAGATATATATATCTATATATATATATATTTAATTTATTTATATAGCCCAATCTCACATAAACAATTGCCTCGTGGGTTTCATGCCTGTTACTCCTCTTGAGCTCGACGAAAGGCACAAACGGTTCTTGGTTTTTAACAGACATTTATTCGGACACAAAGATTCTTCTACATGCCTTCACATGTTCTTTCCATGCCCCAACAGTGCCCCAACAGTGCCCCAACAGTGCCGTCAGAACTACGAAATAAAATACAGAAACTTAAATTAACCTCTTCAATCTCAGACTGCAAATTAAATGATAAAATAAAATCCATACCTCATTGGCCGCATTAACTCAAGAGGGTAAAACTTCCAAAAAGAAAAACGTCTTAATTTCTCTTCAAATTCTTTCACTGGCTTAACTCTCGCAGACTTCTCCCTTCTGGACCATGTGAGACTTACCCTGGTGTGGCAACCCATATAACATCCCCCATAGGAACAAAAATGACATGGAACAAAAAATAGGTTCCCCCTTTTAAATAAAGTTTTTAACTTCTTTTAACTTAACTTAACACCATTATTTATTTATTGTAAAATATCACATATTTATTTCAATTGATTAGAAAACATTTTTTATATTAATAACCCTTTTTAACACAAAATATTTTTATAAACAAAAATATGAATTAGTGTTGCCTTTGATGGCAGCTACAATGCCGCTGATTTTACAGATGCAGAAGGTCAGTCATAAAATATAAACAGTAGCTAATTGCTAAACTAAACAAGGGGCGGCCGTGGTGCAGTGGTAGGGCGGTCGACTCCTGATCGGAGGCGAGCGGGTTCGACTCCCGCCTTACCCGCCCATGTGTCAAAGTGTCCTTGGGCAAGACACTAAACCCCGAATCGCCTCTGGTGGGAGGTTGGCGCCAGTGTTCGGCAGCGGAGCCACCACCAGTGTGTGAATGGGTGTGTGAATGGGTGAATGGGTCTGTGACTGTGAAACGCTTTGAGCTCTCGAAGAAGGGTAGAAAGCGCTGTACAAGTATATGCCATTTACCATTTACTGAATTAAACTGGTCATTCCTGCTCTTAGACCCTCCCCACCGGTAAGGTAAACTAAAAAAAACCTATTCAGGAAAAGAGAAGAAACCTTAGGGATGCCCACATGAGGGAGAGATCCTATCTCAGGACGAACAAGCAATTTACCAGGACTACTAAAGAAGAATCCGATTATTAACTCTACAACTATGTATTTAACTAGAGTTCATTTAAATAAGGCTGGCGGACGAAGTGCACAACCAACAGAGGGTGAAGTGCAGTCAACACCCAAGACCAGGAGGACACATGACCCACCAGGAATCACTCTCACACAGAGATGCAGGGTGGTGTTGGAGCGTGGGCGATCGACCTGGGATATATATATATATATATATATATGAAGATGATATATAAGAAGATATAAGAAGAAGGCCAAAGAAGATGAATATATATATATTCATCTTCTTTGGCTAATTTGTCCCTTTGGGGGTCGTGGGGGTCCCGGAGCCTAACTCGGCTACTGATGGGCGAAGGCGGGGTTCACCCTGGACAGGTCGCCAGTCTATCGCAGACATCTATACTGTACATATATATATACACACATACATGTATATTTATGTATATATATATACATATGTGTGTGTATATAAATATATCTCCACACACACACACACACACACCCACACACATATATATATATAAATATATGTATACATATAGGGCTACAAGACACAGAAGAAGCCATAGGGAGAGGGATTACTTTGGACACAGGAAGATTTTGTGACCGTCTTTCTTTTAAATGAGATTTTCTGCATCAGTTGTTAAAGTAAAATTAAAATAAAAAATCCCCCTCAGATTTCTAAGATCTATATCCAAAATATGACTTCTTTAACTTTTCCTTGAAATACAAAATTGTATATTTATCTTGTATCTAGTCAAACATTATGGTAGTTGTATGACCTTTAGTGAGAAACAAGTTAACTTGTTATGAGGAAGCCTGGCACAGCCCAGCCTGGACTCATTCGCACACCTCTGCCAGACTTTGGTGCTCCAAGTGAACTCCAAAGTAAAGGATTGTACTGCTGATGCGTAAAGTCTGCCTCATGACACAGCTGCTCCATAATTCTGTGTTATGAACATCTGGGTCATGTTATAGAATTAAAAAAAGCTTATTAATATCTGTCAAATATGAAACATCTTTACTTTAATGGAGTGCAGCTGAGAAAGTGTTTGGGGAATCATTCTTCAGAATGGATTGTATATCAAATTTAGAAGAAAAAAATGAAAACACTGAAGTATCTGAACAAATGAGTCAAACTTTGCCTGCAGAATATCTGTAGTGAAAATACTGTAGTGTTTCACCAATTATGAAGTGAATCCATTATTTCCTTTGACTGGATTCAACACTTTTGAAGAGAAAAAGCTTAATAGATTTGTCTTTAGGTTTTGTCAAACCCTCCATGAGTCATTTTACACTCAGATTTTTTTCATCTGTAGCAGAACAATTTTCACATTTTGTCTTTCACATCTTCAGCTGAAGCCTGTGTTCATTAAGCATCTACCCGTGCAGACAAATCAGATTTTTCTTGCATTGAAGACAGATGGGGAAACTGGCTGTGTTGATCTGTGGTGACTGAGTTCACAACATTTGTAGAGATGCAGCGTTATAATTAGGTTAACGCTGCACTCGCTTCTTCTCAATAAAAGCAGTCATGAGAAGCACATGGATCACATCTTGTGGCCAAGCGAGGGCACCATGTGGACGCTCATTGTTCATGCTGGAAAACACCAGATTCGCACGGATAGTCCAGAAATACATTCTCCAAACAAAATCCACTAAAAGGAACAGAAATCATTATAGTTTTCTATGTTTGACAGGTTTGACAGATCTCAGTATTTTTTAATCAGAAGATTTTAATCTTTTGTCTCACTTTTTATAAAAAGCTGTTCTATCAGTACATTTAAATGATTACCTTTCTACCCTTTTAGGAGCTTCACTGTTCCATGACTGTGAGGCTCAATAAATTAATCAATCAATCAGCAAATTATCAAATATGTATGACAGATTTTACATGGTACCTGTGATGTTTCGGTCACAAAAACAACTGCCACCGCAGAAAAATCTGAAAGATTTCATACCGCTGCCTGATTTTTTAAAAAACTTTTGGCATGGTCATGAATGTAGAGGACAACGTCAGTTTAGGTAGACAATTTTCCACAATAACGTTTAGACAAGGTTATTGTAGGAAATTCCCCATCCCAAAGTAGTATTATGATCGGTTTCCTCTTTGGATTTCTAATAGCAGACAGCTCAGTTTTGCTCCCCCCCCGACTGCTCTGTTCTGTAGCTCGCTGTCAGATTGAAGCTCATTCTCCACCATACTTAAAATAAAAGATCGCTTTGGTTTAAGAACTAAAAATAAATGCCATAATATCTCTTTAATTAGATAAAATCTCGATTGAAAAATATAAAAATAGCCTAAAGTTTGTTTAGACAGAGTTTTAATAAACTGATCTCACAGCTGCACGGCAGGACGCCTGAAGGCGTTAATAAATATTAACGTGTCAATTATGATTTATTAATCGCAATGTTCACAGCCCTAATTTATATTAATCTGATCCAGTTCACATGTTGTAAAATGTATTAGTAAAAAAACAAGATTATTAATATCATACAGTGTTATGGTTTCTCTAAAGGAGAAGTTCTAACAAAATGTTTTAGCAAAATGCCAACATTTTTGGCTAATTTGTTATCTAATGAGGTTTTTATAGGATAATTTAGAGTTTGGCGTCTAATTTAACAACATACTAACATATTTGACTAATTTAGTTTACTGAGGAATTTTAGGCTATTTTGGAGCTTAGCTAGTACTGTGAATGTTTTAAAAAAAAAAATTTCATGTTGATCTGAAGCTTCAGTCTGAAAAATATGCTCTGCGTGGTTTATGGAGCTGAGCAGCGCTGATCGGTCCCAGACCCCCCCTGTCTGATTATGGTGGCTCTGTGTCTCGCTAGCGTAAATAATCATCGCTGCTCCAAAAAAAGGTCTAGCAGTTTTGTTTTGAGCTGGATGTTGGCTCGGACGAGGAAGTTGAGAGCTTCACGGACAAAGCTTTCACTGATCCTTTCCAACTGCAGTCAAATGAGCCGCCGTTCACATTTCCGTGGTCACATCAAGAAGCTCCGTGGAGTCTGGTGGAGATTTTCCAGCGTTCTCAGTCCTGCTACCGTAAGTATTGGATGAAACTCACACAAAAAATCCAGTGATGCTGATTTGACCACAGAAATGTGAACCGAAGTCAATGTGAAGATGCCATCTTCTCCGGAACCTGAACTAGACACACTAGCCGGAACAGATGAGGGTTTAGGACATGTCCTGCAGAGCAATTGTGATGTATTAACTGCTCATTAATTCAAACAGAGATTTTCCGCGACAGTTTGATTGACAGATTTAAAAGGAGGAATACTTGAAAATGCAAAAACTAAATGATTTATTACTACATTTGTTCTCTTTCATAAGAAAAATGCCACAAATAGATGTTAAAAACTCAAAAACATGATTTTCATCGGAGGAGGGCTTTAATGCATGTCTCAATGGTGATCTAAACTGATTAGTTTGTGATAATTCTCCGTCTAATGGCCATGCTCTTCAAAACATGTCAGCAAGATTTCACTGTGGGAGGTGTTATATGCACAATCATTAGTTTAATTTTCAAACTTAGTCAAGAAAATGTTATGAACAACATGCTTACATTTCTTGGAATATTGGTTAAATTAAGATGTTGATTGTCGCTTCGGTGAAAGGAAACTTTCTCTAATAAAGGAAGAGTTTTCCACATGTCATTTGGCCAATCAGCCAGTTAGTTCTGTTGCCTCACATATGCTGCATATGGTTGTGAATGCTGACAAACATCTACGAATAGGTCAGGGCCAGTACCATTTTTAGTATGAAGATAGAGGTTCCTCCCCAAAAATATGAGGAAGTTCCTCTTACTGCTCAAAAAGAGGAAGAGAAGAAAATAAGGAGAAGGAGAGGGAGGAGGAGAAGTGAGGTGAAAAAGAGGAAAAGGTCAATTATCATCAAGACCCCAACCTCTCCCAGATGAAATACGGGCCATCATCACAGTTTTTTATTACTATTTATGTGATAAATAAACTTGGTCCTTCTGGAGAGTTTGCAGGTGATCCATTGTGCTGAAGCATCCGAGTTATTTTGAGAAAAGAACTGAAGTGGATGAGAATGAACCAAAGTAATGGAAAAGGGTGTATGCAATTCTGATGACATTGACTCTTTACTTGAGAAAAGAAGCTGCTTCTGAAGCCTATCGGATGGATTTTGGGAAAGAAATTTGCTTTTTCTGGTAAGCTGAGTTGTAGTGCAGAAGCGTGTTTGGCCAGATGACCTTTTAGTTTTGAGAATGTCATTTCATTTTCAAGAAATGAGCCAAACCAACTGAAAAAAACTGTAAAATTGTTAACGTTTCTGCCACCATACCTGGGTTCCACAACCAGTTCCTGATACGACCATAAAGTCATTTAATGGTCTGATTCTGCAACAGGCATCGATTGGTGGTGGGAGTAGAACTTTTAAAGCCAGAAACCAACCAAGGTTTGGCACTTGTGGTGGTTACGGAGTAAAAAAGGTCTTCAAGAAGTGGAGACTTGGTAAAGAATGGGTGAAAGAAAGTTTTGGTAGAGAGAAAGAAATCATTTAAAAGAAGTAACGATAATAATGAATCTGACAGTGTGTGTATGACAATGTAAGTATGACAGCAATATCATGCAAGGAGAAAAAGTTCAGAATGAATATCCTTTTCTGACTTCATAAAAACTCACTAATTTGTCCACTTTGATGTCTGCAGGACGTGATACGAGGAAAGTGGCGTCTGTCACCAACCCCGGTCTCCAGCATTTTGGGTCCTACACCACCAGTTTCTGACAGAATAACCTGACCAAGTTGGACCCAGCAAAGTTTTTACTGCCACTCCAGTCCACACCATACCATGTCACGTCTGATGGTTTTCCTGCAGCCATATTCATTTCATGCCATTCCACGTTCAGCAACACCCGTTCCTGTAGGGGATTACTGGGACCATCCTTCAAGATCCCTGTTTCTGTAGAGGGTCGCTGGGACCTCTCCTTCCTGTTCCTGTATGTTTCCTATCCATAGGGAGAGCTATCGGGACGTCTGTTCCTGAGGAGAGGTTCTGATTCTCCTCAAATCCACCTGGCTGCAGGACCGCTAAATGTGTTTTGGATTTGTTTTTCTTTTGTACCTCAATGTCCCCTCCTCTCAGGTGTTTTTTTGTTTTGGGGCATCTGGGATCTAGCCTTTTGGGGAGGGGTACTGTCAGAATTCAGCTTTAGTTTGGGTTTTGTGAGCTATGACTTTCGGTCATGTTTTGCTTTGAAATGTCCCAGCCAGTCAGTCACACCAGTTTTGGGTTCATGATCAATGAACTTTTCCCTCAGCCTAGTTAAGTGTCTGGTTTTCAGTTAATCATCTACTCTGCTCTGTTTTGACACTCCTTTGTTTCTCTTGTGGTTTTATCAAATTTCCGTTTTCTTTAGTAAATGTTTTTGTTTCTGTCGTTAAGTCTGGCTTCCTCTATGGGTTTCAAAACCACCGGTTCCTGAATTCTGATAGAAATATTAAGTGCTTTTTAAAAACAGCTGCCACCACTGTCTATCAAATGGAAGTAATAAAACACTTCCTGAAGTCTGTCTTCTTAGAGATAGTGCTGTTCATAAAAGTGGATAAAACACGGTTTCAGGTTTTCTTCATGTGATACCAGGGTAAAGATTCTTTATATTTGTTAACATTAAGGGTTTAACATTTGTGATTTGTTCATAAGCTTACACTAAAACAACAGAAGACTTTTTCAATCAAAGTTAATTTTGTCTTGATTGTAGGGTCTACTCACAAAGGGAAGTTTAACTAAACTGGGCCAGTGCAGAGGAGATGTGGAGCTGAATGGATCCAGTTGTCAAAGGTAGGATGCAGTCACATCACATCATATGTTTCATGTCAATTCCTGAAACTGACTGCGCTTTAAAACTACAATTTAATTGAAAACCCTTTTGTACACCAAGAAAGACCATTTTAGAAATCATGCTGTTTATTTTTTTGCCCCCATTCACCTGTAAAGAATGTCCTGTTTAAATCAAATCCCCACTTTCTCTATCTCAATAATGTGCAGCAGTATTGAAGAAAGAGAGCAAGAAAACTAGAGTGAATAAATTATGCTATATTTTGTGTCAAAATGAGCAATGCCTAGAAAAAGAGCCATAGGAAGACCTCACTTCAACTGCTTCACCAAAAGAAAAATCTGATCTTAAGTTAAGAGCCGGTTAATGATAATACATGTAAAGGAAGTGGTAATGTCGAACTGGGGTTGGATTATTTAAGTTCGCTTCCTTCCACTCCCTTTCAGGCAATCTCTAAACGTCTAGTTATCCTGTGTAGATTAATTTACTTTTTTTTCTTCTTAATTGCTCGATTTAAACCATTTCTAATCTAATCTAAAAAAAAAACAACCTTTTCTATCTGATTATGAATTATGAGTTGAATAAAATAAATACTCAGAAATGTAATTTAAGCTGTATTTTCCTAATATATATATATATATATATGTATAATGACCTTATTTTCAGGAGTACAAGTCACAAGAGCAAAAAATGTCAAATCAAGAAGAAGGAAACCATATATAAGTTGCTCTGGAGCATAAGTTGCACTTTTGGGAGAAAAGTCTGATGTTTCAAAGCAAATCTACTAAGCCCAGCGTAGCTAAAAAAATAAATAAATAAACCAAGAATACTAATCTTTTGATCGGTATAAGAAAAATATCAACATTTAAGTGGAAAACAATCAGATTCTCTTCCATGTTGGTTTTGAACGACATTTCTTCTTCCACTGTCAGTAGCAAATACTCGGATGCAGCGCCCTCTAGTGGTTGTTTGAGCAAATAACCTCAAAAGGACAACTGGAGTTTACTGGGAAAATAACAAATATATGACCCTATTTATGTCTAAATAAATAAATAAATTGCTCCTGATTATAAGGCGCACCCCTGGGTAAGCCATGAAGAAAAACGTGACTTATAATCCTGAAAATATGGTACACACATATATATATATATATATATATATATATATATATATATATATATATATGTCCTCCATCATGAGAATAACACCACAAGAACATGTTAAAGCACGGTTTTTATCTTTAAAGTCACAAACATTAAATTACAACGAGATTTAAGTAGAAAAAAGTATGACTTACAGCACTTCCCTGACAGTTATACATCTTTTTTTGTCATATAAAAACCTAACTGAAGACAGATTTGCAATAAATTTTTTTCACATCAATTTAAAGCGCTAATTGGGAAACATATTGCACAGTTTACTGCACAACTGGATTGAATTATGCTTGACTAAACTGTTCTTTATTTAGATCTAATGTATCATTCAGTGTCCTCAGTACACACAGTCTCACATGTGTCAGCTGCAGCTTGTAAATAGTATTTTCCAGAAAAGTGTTTGTGTAAATTCGCACTTTCATTCAGAAAAAAAAGAAGAATTAGAGCTGAAGGTAAAAATGAGTTTTTTCTGATCTGCGATCAGTTATGTGTGTTATCATGGGAGCTAGGGGGAAAAAAACAAGAAAAGAAATTCACACCTTTGAGACCACCATCTTTCTGGTCCTGCTGTGAATCTTCCCACACACTCAGACAGACGAGCGCACTTTAAACAGTCAACAAGGAAGGAGACAGCATGATCAGACAGAGTAAACATTAAATATGAGAGAGGGCATCCGAGTTAAAATCGTGCAAAAACAGCCGAAATGAAAAGGAGGAAAACAGAAACAGAAAAAAAGGTTTAAGGTGTTCGGCTTTGTTGTGGCAGGTGTCTTTGCCTTGCAGGCTGCTGGCTTTTCTTGACTGCTGTTTTATGTTTGCCACAAGAGTTCTGATTTCAGCTATAAATAAATATGTGAAGTGCCTCCTCCAAATACAGATGCAAAGAAGGCGCGAACTCCCCCCAAAAAATGTCACAAAGTATTTTAGCCTCCAACTTGATCTAAATGAACTCCTACTCAGGATGCATGTAAGCGTCATTATGGAGATAAATGCGGATGCTGTTGTTTGAGGGCACAATTCTCCAGCTTCAGTCAAACTGTGACTTTCTTTTGACCTTTTGTTGAAGAGTTGTGTGCCACTTTTTGTCCCACGGTGCATGTTGTCAACTTAATGTGTGCATCGTGTGTTGGTATTTGTGAGTAAAAGCAGTTTTCCATTCACCTTGTGCTTCACAGGCTTCTAGAGGAAACCCAGAAGCTCTCATTTTGAGTCAGCCCACTGCTGTCTGTGGAAACTTCACACACCAACAGGGTGTATGCCTGAACATGCTGTAAACATGTTTTGCATCATATAGTGTAGATACATAAAATAAAAAAAAGTTGCTTTAGATTTCCTGCTGGGGTTGTAATGTCTGCATCCCCTCTGGAAAAAGCACAACACTTGTTGCTAAGGTCACACCAGCAGGTTTTCAAATTTAAACCTTATTATGCTTGTTTCTCTTTGTGTTAATTTGTCAGATTGTGATCAAAGTAAAAGTGTTTGTTTCCATCAGCTGCATGCCCAGTGAGCCTACGCTTATTCACCAAGATCAGTCTCATTTTCACCCACTTCCTATGACGGCAGATTTTTGTAGATGCTTTAATTCTCCAAAAATGGTAAGTATTTTTTTCTTTATTTATTGGAATGAAACATCTAAAATCAAGGGCTGTGAACATTAATGAGTTAATATTTATTAACTCTAATTAATCAAACCTCGCTAAGAAACAGTCGGTTGTTCGGGCTTCCATGGCGTGCATCAAAACACTGTCGGGTATTTTCACACGTATACCACAGTTAGTGTCAAAATAAATATATATTCAATCAGTTTTTAGAACTTTAATCTTCGTATTTTTTGGTTTAGATCCCTTTTTCACATAAAACGAACTATTAGATACATGTTCTGGTGGGTTGTCATGGTAACACGACAACACATCGCTGAGCCTCGACTGCATCGATACAGCATCAGTCAACAGAAAGTTAACATGAAAGTTCACCAATCAGGATCTTTATTTTTAGAGCATTTGTATGGAGAGAAAATAGATTAATCCTGATTTGTGGGTAAATTAGGATTTGTGCATAACTTTGGATTTGTGCGTGCGTATTCTTGATTTGTAACTCATACAATACGTTTTGTGCATAAGTAAAAAAAAATACAAAATTTAAAAAAGTACACAAATTAAAATTACAGCTGCTTGAAACTAATTTCACACGCAAACTTCTAAATATTACACACAAATCACCTCTCATGCACATACAAAACCTCAGTTACACACAAATCTATCGTGACACTATTTTCACGTCTCACAAATTCGTTCATAAGTGATGCGTTTACATACTACTAGAATGTTCGTTCATCAGAGTTTTCTTATCAGCCATTTTAAACTTTAATTATGAAAAATATCCTGTAAAACTTGACATTTTTCCACTTTCTTAAACAGATATCCCCGATAATTAATATAAAAAAGTCTAAATAATAATTTTTAAAACACTAAATCCCTTTAAAAATGAAAATATTTTCCAGAAAAGAGCACTTTTACTCATGCACAACTCCTAATTTACACACAAATCAAGAATTACACACCCACAAATCAGAGTCTATTTTCTCTCCATGCATTTGGGCTATGGGACTGGAACTTTATTTTGTTTTTAAGGTCTGCTGGTTTGTTTCTCATGCCAGCTTCTGTGTTTTCTTGGAGTAATACTCCAGACATAAAAAAGTTCGATGTGTTTTATGCTCACAATTTACACTTCTGGGTTAACACAAAGAAATTGAGACAAAAATGAAGGAAACATTTCTCTCTGAGCTGTTTTTGTGCATATTTTCCAATAAAATGTACTCAGTAACACAAAAGTTTGATTAATCGGATTAATATTTTTAACCAATTGACAGCACTACGTATAAATAAATGTTCTAAATGTACAGTTTTGTGTAGGATTTCATATTGTGAGTGACTATGTGCAGATAATAATTGGTCGGCAAATACTGTAACATAAAGAAAACAAAAACTCGATTAATCGCTATTAATTTTTTTCCAGTTCTGCAATTAATTAGTAAAATCTTGGAAAGTCCCACTCCAACTGTCTATTCTAAGATTGTTCCCAGAGGTCTTTTAATCATGATTAAGCTGTTTTTAGTCAAAAACAAAAAGACTCGTTTTTTTAAGACATGTTTTCTACAGAGCGGCAGGAGTTCACTAGAACTTTGCCTCTGAATTGTGGGTGGGACTGTTGTGGAAGTAAGCCTCTGCTGATATCCCATCATCCATCCGTTTACATGCTCTCCTGCTAGCTTACAATACCAAGCTAACATTGACACCAGGAGCAACATCAGAGCTATCCAGCCGTACAGTTTAGAGCAGATTCCAGCCCAGATGAGCAAAATGAAGACGTAATCGATCCACATGTCAGTGAATGCATCAGAATGGAGTGGAGCAGGGAGACTTTGACCCGCGCATATCAGTTGCTGCGTCACAAACTGGAGCTTTTTCAAATGATCCAGCCCAATTTGAATAAAAAATACTAAATCTTAAATTCCTTAATGTATGCCTTTCATTGTGAGAAAAATGCTACAAGGACATGTTAAAACAACCAAAAATATGATTTTCATTCGGTCTTTATAAAACGTTTCCACTATTCCCCATGAATTTAAAAATGCCTGCAGAGACATTCATCAGCATGAAAGTTTCTGCTGAACTAAGCTAAATCTATGAAATTAAATTATTTGTGTCTGTTTTATTTGTTATCTAAATACTTGAATCTTGCCTTTAAAAAATTGTTTTTAGGAAATCTTTGCTAGGCTATTTTCTTCTCAAATGCATTCAGTAGGAACATTTTTTTTTTCTTTTTTCATCATGTTACCAGAAAGGAACTTTTTATTTTTAAAATTAACAGTGTAAGATATGTAACTACTGTAAATTAACTTGCGTTTAATGGTTCCTTTTTTATCATAAGTTACATATTTTTCAATCTTAAAGGAAGTTTTGAGTCATCAGATTCCTTAACAAAACTGTGGATAATACCTCCTCTCTGCTTTTCGTCAGTAGAAATCAAACTTTTTAAAATTTGTACCAAAGCCTGAGAAAAGGCAAAGACATCTGAAAACTTCTGTGGTTCTAAAAGTTTCAATATTCATGTGCAGTATTGCCAAAAATGAGATAAAGAAGAGTTTCTTTTTTCTCTAAATTTCTGATAATAATGCACACAAAGAAGATAAAGAAGAGCTTCTTCAGGTTGGAGTAGTAAAATCTTCCTTTCATGCTCATAATACGTGGAAGTTTTCTGGCTTAATTTCTGTGAATTCTCCCAGAGATAATCTGGTCTGACCAGAGTTTGCGTGTTTGCTGCACAGTGACAAACTGAGGTGACAAAGTTTCTGCAGATCAATCAAAGACAAGCAGCCCCCTTAAAGAGGTCACTTAAAGCAGCTCTAACTTTTTCTCACACAATAAAAATGACCTATTAACTCCTATTGCATTGAAGTTGGTAATTATAATGTTGTTGGTAATATTGAAACTATTTTTGCAGCATGCATTTCTATGTCTGAAGCTGCAGAACTACTTAAATATGCACTCATCCAGGCGCACAGAGGGGAAAATGTTCAAAATCAGACCCGGACCGAAACATTCGCAGATCTTTCTCAGAGATAACGAGACAAAAAGTACATGTGCACCCAACAGCGCAGCGTTTTTTTTTTCCACTCTTTGATTTGACCCCAGCAGGTATTACAACCAACAAACACAGCAGAGACCATCTTTTAAAGAACTGATGTCTGTTTTTCCATTTCCTCTGTTCACACTGATCTGTTGAGGCACCTCACCAACCACAAACTTTTCTGTTCCCATAATCAGAATGACTGTCTGTTGACAAAAGACAGCCCATCGTGTTCCTCAGTTGATTAACTCACATCGGGGATGGCGACTGAAAAATTAAGTAATTTGTAGCTACAATGTGGGGAAACATGTAGAATGTAGATACTCGCTGATGTCACTAAAAGGACGGCAGAAATGAAACTTGGAGTGGAACCGCCATGTTGACTTTGACTTACGTAACAAAATTCTTGAAATTGTAAAGATTAAAGTAAGTTTAGTCGTTAATTTTTTCTTTAAAGTTCCTAATAATGCACAAAATAAGCTTTAAAACAACCATTAGCTGGAAATCAATTAAAAAAACGTAACTAATTTCAAACCTGAAAAAAAAATTTAATTAATTTTTTTTTGTTTTTGCTAGTTATAGTATTTGCCAACCTAATCACGACTAATCACAATGTGAACTCACACACAAAACTACACATTTAAAACGTTAAGGTTGTCTATCGATTAAAAAATAAATCAGATTAATCACACTTTTGAGTTGTGATTAATCACTATGTTTTACTAGATACATTTTATTTGACAACATGCAGCTTTTGAACAAAAACAGGCCAGAAAAAAAATGTTTCCTTTATTTTTATTGTCTGAAATGTTTCAACAGAGAAATGTAAATTATGTGTCTGAAACAGTAAGATAAGCAAAACTCTAAAGACTTTTATGTCTCTAACAAAGATGTTGTCATACAGGCATAAGAAACAGACCTGTAGACCTTAAAAACAAACAAAAAAAAAAAATAAAGTTCTGGTCAGTTTTTCCTCCTCTTCCTTCTTTTTTTGACCTTCAAGCTGTCACTGAGGGCTTGTTTCACTGCTTTTTCAGCCTTAAAATTTTAGGGAGAAGCGACCAGACTGCGCCCCTTCTCCTGCTCCTCCTCCCGTCCACCTAGCTTCGACAGGGGCTGTGTCAGGCAAGAAGGGCAAAATCATTGATTATGTCAAACCTTTGAGGTATTTTATCTATGGCTTTAAATATTACATTTTTTTCAACATTTCACACGAAATGAGTGTTAAACTGGAAAAAAAAAATTGCATTTTGGCGCCCCCTCCAGCAGATGGTGCACTAGGCGGCCGTTCTGCTCGCCTATGCCTCAGGCAGGCCCTGTCGATGAGGCCTGAGCCGGCAGCCTCTAAATCCTGCAGCGGTTCACTGTCTGCCGGCATATTCCAAGTAAAACCAAGTGGACAGTCAGTAGGTAGGCTGGCTATTCAGCCGCCTGGTGGACAGCGGAGCTCGCTAGCTCTCCACAGCAGAGTTCGCTAGCTCAATTCAGAGGAACTCACTAGCTTGCAACAGATGAGCTCAATACAGAGGAACTTATAGCTAGCTACAGCAGAGCTCGCTGTAGCTAACGAGCTCAGTACAGAGGAGCTCGCTACAGAGAAGCTTGTTTGCACACTGTAGAACTTGCTAGCTCAATACAAAGGAACTCGCTAGCTTGCTACAGTAGAGTTTCCAAGCATGCTACAGTGGAGCTTGCTAGCTTTCTACAGCAGAGTTTGCTAGCAAGCTCCACTGTAGCATGCTACACTGTAGCAAGCTTACTATAATATACTACAATGGAGCTCAATAGCATGCTACAGCAAAGCTTGATAGCGTGCTACAAGGGACCTTGATAGCATGCTACAGCGGTGCCAGCTAGCTTACGACAGAAGAGCTCACTAGCATGCTACAGTGGCGTTTACTAACTTGCTACAGCAGAGCTCGCTAGCATGCTATGCTGTCCACCGGGAAGCTGATCAAGTCACTTTGTGCCCAAAGCTGAGTTCCTGATCAAACTTCAGATATTTAAATTCACGCCTCATCGCTCAAAGTCGTGCTGCAGGACTTCAGATCACCTCGTCGCGTCTGTTCCATTGACTTAACATTGAAATTGGCCGCCTCCACCGCACGAATCGAATGGACCTTAATATAGTATTTGTTGGAAAGCTGTCACCAAAATAAAGAACCTTAAAAACAGATTAAGTCTCTGTGCCTCAGTGTGGAAAAAGCACGCTACAGTATAAGTGGTATAACACCTGACGAAGTGTTCTAATAAATGCCGTTTAAGCCTAAATCGGCGAGGAAAAGGGAAGGACTTCTGCTCTGTGAGGTTTATGTATTTTGCATTAACGTTCACATTCCTAATATTTACCCATCAACCCCAGTTAACAGAAAAAAAGCATTGGAAATACTGTTTGAAATTACTTTTTTGTATAAAGTTAAACCTTTTCAAAAAATGTAATTGTACATTTTTAAAACCAGCCTCTAGTGGTCATTTGAGGAACTGCAACATATGATAGTTCTGGTTGATCTTACATTGTAGAAATCATTGCAATGTGAAGTTTTCTATCATAGATTTGGTGAAGAAGATGCACATTATAGATGTGTGGAGTTTGTTATTGATTTAATTCCTTATTTTACAATATTACTTTTGCAGATTTGTAATGTGTTACATGAATCCTTTGCTATAAACTACATGAGGAAGAAGACAGGACACACAAGTGGAAGTCCAGTATATTTGGTATTTTTTGTAGCGAAAGCAAAAAATTAAATGTCAAAAATGTATAAAAAAACACCACTTAATAAAAGCAGTTAAAATGACTTACAACAGGACAAACAGGAGTTGGCTTTGTGAAAAAAATAAAGACTGAAACAATGATTAGGAACACTAAAAGGAAATGAAAGTCTTTTGGTCTGTGAACACTAACAGGAAATTTGGCTCAGTGATTTTAGGTCAATAGGAACAAAAAAAGCTCATATGTCAAGCTATGAGCAGAAAATAGATCATGTTTGTGCTTTTACAGTAATGTCTCCTGCTCTTAACACTTTGAATTTCTTTTTGGACGATCCATCTGTTTAAATAAAAGACTTACTCCACATGTAGCATTATGAATGCTGTAGACTACTTCATTAAAGCAAAGAAATATTTCTTTTTGGGGTTAATCCCAACCCTGATTCAATTTGATTAATTTGCACATGAAATGTAATAAAAAACAAACTAGAATGAAACTAATTTCTTTGACAGTTGCCTCCAGCAAAACCTGCAAAGGTGGGTGCTACTTGGCACAAGTTTTTGCAAAAAAAAAAAAAAAAACCCACAGCAGTCGTTGTTGCCAGGAGGTGTAAACACTACAAAAGCAAACAGAAAAAAATGCTTTTCTGCCCTAATAAATTCTCTGAATACTAACATTTGATTAGAAAAAGTTGCCTCAAGTTGAACCTTTTTTGTTTGTTCATTTCAAGTCCTCCAGAGATTTCCAATGTACTCGTTTTCTGCACATGTTTTGTGCTGTTCCTCTGTGTTCCACTCTAGCTGTAAATAAGCTCCGCCTTTTGCCTTTGGTGGCAAAGCATCTTTTAGTAATGTAAACCCAGTTGGGTGACTCAATAAGCAGGTTTTGATTCTAAATTTGTTTAAAATGTTTGTGTTAGGAGTGAGAACTTAATAGTTATTCCCATATACATGGATGTAACAGGTCTTTTGGTTGGTGGGAGAAAGCTTTGTCAGGATTTGATTCTGGATCCATCATCTATTAATGGACTTTGAGAGGCTCTTGATGTCACTCACTCCATCAGAAAGGTTAAAGAGGCCATACCAGGATTTTTAGAGCAAACTTTATCCATATATATGATCAGATATTACCTTTGGAACTCTGAAAAACGAATTATTTATGTAATTTTGGTTATTTTTCGTGGATTTTTTCCTACCCGGAAGTAAAACGACTCAATTCCTGAAGCTCCGCCTACAGTTACGTGAGGGTGCCGCCCATTTCATGATGTCATCCTTGAGCCAGATTTGGCAGCGTGTCTGTGTTTTCTCCCACAAAAATAAACAACATCCACATTATTTTCAAAGATGGATGCACACACTGTATATCTGCCTTTAATAGCAACATGTGGCTCTTTTATCTCTCCATGGCGGCTCTCTGGCTGAAGAAAAATGAAATAGTAATTTTAAAAAAAATTAGAGTTTAGCTTCTATTTTAGCAACATGCTAATACTTTTTGGTAGCTTGTTTTCTACTTGAATGTTAATGCTAATTTAGAATTTAGCTTCTATTTCAGCAACATGCTTTGGGTTATTTTAGAGTTCAGCTGTATTGAGCAACAAGCTAGCTTTTTTTTATTCTAATTTGGAGTTTAGCTAATATTTTAGCAATACAATCCCTCTTTGAGATGTGTTAGTTTCTATTTACATTTTTTCTTTTGTTCATACCAAGAATACTTCACATAATTCACATTTATTTAAAAAAAAAACAATAAGAAGGTCATGAAAGCAAATCCTAATTTCCTAAAGGCTAAAGTAAGTCCAAGCGGCTCTTTTAGGTTTTGATCAATAGATAATGGGTCCAAATGGGTCTTTTACTGTTAAAGGTTGCCGACCCCACCCTACACTATAGGACGTCTAAAGCAATAAACATCAGTTTGAGCTGGAATATAGAAGAAAACACATAAAGATGCATCTAAAATGAACATTTTTTGCTGATCACCGCGAGATCAGTGGAGAAATTGGGTGTTTGTGCTAGCCGGGGGGCGGAGCTGACTTTGCCTAAAATGGGCTGTTCTTAATCTGTGACATCAGATGGTGAGGACCCGCTCGTTTTCATGGGTATGGGAGGGGCTGCTGTTGAGAGGATTATTTAGAAATGCATGAATGGATCATAATACCGCTTTGGCCTCTTTATAGACACAAATGAACAGTATAACAAACTTAAAAGCTCAAAAAGTTGTTTTTTCATGCTGGACTCTTTGAATCAAAGTTAGGATTTGTTTACAGAATTTGTTCTTCTATCATTTACTCCACAAGAAAAACACTGATGACCATCCTTCCTTTGTCTGACGTCATTTACAGATCAGCTACTACACATTTGCCGGACCCCTTTTACCATTTTACCATTCGATTTACAACAAATGCTCCCTTCTAAACCCACCACTGGACCTGCTCTCCACTAAATTTTACCTCCTTATTCACTTGTTGTAAAATCTACTGGTTGCTGTTAATTTACAAAACGTTTACACACTTTATCCTGCATGTACAACATTAACTATAGGTGTGGATCTTTCTCCCTCACGATTCGATACACATCTCCATAAATGGTCCACGGATCGATACTTCAAGGATCCAACTGACTTTTTGGTGATACGATACAGTCCAACTCTTTTACCAAAAACGATAAAATCAAGATATTTTTATATTCAAATGGCATTTAAAGCTATAAATAATGCATGAAATTTGACAGAGAAATGCGTTCAGGTGTTGGCTTGGAAGAAACAAGCTTATCATTGGACAAATGAACATAAAAAGACAAAGATGGTAGAAAAAAACAGAAAGAGAAACTCCAGTTTGCCAGAAATCAATTATTTACTTCTTGCTTGATTTTATACCTTTAAACCAACACAATCTTGTTGATATCTGGGGTTTTTAAGCGATACTGCAGCTGTCCGATCAATTTTCTGAAATGTATCTGTTAACATTTACATCCCTACTTTTAACAATCCCTAAATCAAACTCCTTAAAATGGAAACTTTTTATTTCAAAGACAGTTTTTAAGAGGAATTTTACTGATTATTTTAAAGAAAAATGTTGCTGTAACTTAGTTGTATGATTCGAATTATCGTGATAATTGTTATTTTTTCATCTATTTTGTCGGTGTTTCTATCCTGTAATTCTTTTTAGTTTTCTTTTTTAAAAACTAAAAATTAATAATTGACAGCATTAATTAAAAATTTACGTTCTAAATGTACAGTTTTGTGTGTGATTTCATATTGTGATTATTCACAAATAATATGGTCATAATACTGTTAACAAAAAAAATTATTGTTCTTTGTTTCAAACACAAAACCATAAACATAAGAATTGAAAAATACAAAAAATACAAATATACATCTTGATTAATCTCGATTAATGGCAATTAACTTCCCTCCAGTTTGTGTTTAATTAGTTAATTTTTTTAAATTGGTTAACGGCCCAAATATCTTTCTCTATTTGTCTTCCCTGGATAAATAATCTATGTGATCTATTGATACTTCATGATCTTAATGACCCATAACTGTGTTGGTGAGGTATAAATCTCTGATTAGAAGTTATGAACCAGATATTGATAATTCATGTAAAGTAAATGGTGCGGTGGAGCCGGGGTGGAATTATATAAGTTCGTTTCCTCTCACTACTTTTCAAGCAATCTATCATTTGATTCTTTGTTATCCTATGTATAAAATATCTTTGTACAGATGTAAAAAATCTCTGTTGATTGATGCATTATAATGATTTTGAAATAAACTATTTCAAATCAAATCAAAATAAATAAAAGTTAAATAAATAAAATGTATTTTCTCTGATTTGAAACCATTGATGAGGTCAATTTACATATTTAATTTTATTAATTTACCAAAAGTTGAAAATATTTAATTAGAGACATAAAAATATTTCTGAATAAGCAAAAAAAAAAAAAACAATAAAAGAAATAAAAAAATAAAGTGCAGTTGTTCTTAAAGCCGGTAGATTCTTAACATGCAAGTCTCCATTAATCCCTAAATCAGACATGATTTGAATTCTGCTTGCATTAAGACACACAGACACTCTGATTAGACCGCAGTCATGTTTTATCTGATACAGACTCTCACTGCTTCACAGCATCTGCCAGGAAACGTGAGGCAGCATTTCTGTCAGTGTTTGTCACTCTGAGGTTTATTTGGTGTGTAAAGGACTTGAGGCACAAACAAGCTGCTGAAAGGGTTTGAACCCCACATGACAACAATGCATGAAACCAGCGTGAGGGTAGGACGGCGTCTGGCAGTGATGTTTAATCACGGCAAACTCAACAAAATGGAAGCACACAAAGATAAAGAAATACTCATTAGTGTAGATGTTTGTCTCATTTGGACCCTGAAATGGAGACAAAATTATCCATTATGAACAATAAAGAAAAAAGGCAAATAAAAACCAATTAAAAGCAAATTAGACTAATGAAAATTAAGTTTTTGGAGTTTTACCACATGATTTTATAGCATTTTTTTGATTATGGAGAACAATTAAACTTAAAACTGCATTTCTGAGTATTTATATTGTTGTAAATCAGGAGTGGATGAAAATTGCAGGAAGGTTTGCAACCTGCGGCTCCAGATCCACACGTGGATCTTTCATCTCTCCATTGCTGCTCCTCGGCAAACATAAAAGAAGTCATGGAGACTGCTGACCCAGCCATGTTGACCGTCTGAGTCAGCACCTCCCCCTAAATAAAACTACCTACAGAAAACAAATAAACAAAGCTCACAAACTAAGACTACCAACCCCAAACTAAAATAACAAAACCCAGCAGTGTAAGACTGATGAGGACAAAGAGGAGAAAAAGAACAAAAAAAGAAAAGAAAAATACAGAACATCTTTTATTCTGAAAATAAGTTAATTGAGTTTCTGTCAAATTAAAAAAAAATCTTATTTTGAGAGTTTTTTTTCATATTTTTGGTTATGTTTGTGCCAAAAAATAGACATAATTCATTATTATTTTAAAAAAGAAGCTCATGAATGCAAATTTCTTAAAGACTAGAATAAGACTTGGTCTAGATCCATGTACGTCTCTCTGAGTTTGCATTAAAGCGTACGGCTGGATATCTCCAATATTGCTCGGCTTTTTTGTTGCACTTCTTATATGAAGGGCTGTAAGCTAGCAGGAAAACGTGTAGATGGATGAAGGGAAGCAGCAGTTTCGAAGAAAGACTGTTTAACGTTTTCTTCTGTTTTATGTGAGGATGAAAGATGGAGCCTTCCTTGACATCATAGGGGTGACTACATCTTTTGACCTCACATTTGTCTTATTAAAAATGCTATCTATGCACATGGAGGACAAGCAGAGATTGATTCTCTACTGTTTAATAATGGTAAGGAATTCATCAATTGTTCTAATTGGTTGATGGCCCTGAGAGATCTATTACTCTGAGAACAATCTGGTTCCATGAGGCATGTTGTTTGTGTGTTCTGTTTGATCTGAAGAGAAAGAAGTTAGAAGGTGGAGGAACATCTAGAAAGGTGGAGGAATGAAGGTCCGTCACAACAAGACAGAATATCTGTGTGTAAACGAGAGGAACTCAAGTGGAACGATGAAGTTACATGGAGCAGAGGTGACTTCAAGATGAAGAGGTTATGTAAGCAAGAAGGTTTCAGGTGACAAAAGAATGACAGAAAGACTGTAAAAGACTGTGGTGAGAGCAGAAGTGATGTTTGTTTAGAGACAGTAACTCAGACAAAGAGGCAGAGCTGGAGTGATGAAGATGTGATCTCTAGGAGTGACGAGGATGGAGATCAGGAACGATCAATCAAAGGGACAGCTCATGTTAGATGTCTAATACATGTTTAGCCCATGGTTTTCACATTAGACCAGCGGGGAGGGGCTTCTTCATCTTTTTCTGCTAATTACTGATGCATGTCCACCAGTTGGAAGAGCCTTGGTGTGAAATGTCAAAGAGATACAAATCTCAGTGATCCGTTTTAAAAGGGTTGGAACTTAATTGAATTAATTTGAAAGTCATCCATTCATTTCTACCAAATCAGAGTTCCTGATTGGTCAAAGTTTGACTTGGTGCATGTTCAATGGCCATGTATTTTGTACGCAGAACCAAAAAAAGGTTGTAGAAGTTTACATGTTGCCCAAAACGCACATTTACATCGGTTTTCATTGGAAGTTACCACTTGAACATACGCTCCCAAGGGCCAAAAAACCCTAACAGGATAAACATTTATTGAACACACTAAAAGTACATTTTTAAAAATTTTTAACGTAATTATGAACTATTTAGCATTACCTGTGATCATGCTAGTGTGAATGCTGTAAACAAGTAAACTGGGTCATTTACAGCATCAACTGCACAAAGCCAGACATGGTTGACCTGCATTTCAAGATTTTTTATCTGGTTATTCACTGATTGAGCTCTGTTCCCTCGAAGCTCCAGAACTGGACCACCTATAAGCACTTCAACCCAAACCAACATCAAGCAAACAGCCGTTCTTCTGTGGTCGGAAGACTTATGTGACATAAATGTCTCACACGCATGAGCTTTGATGAGGATCCTTTTTGAACAGCATGTCTTGATTGAATTTCCTTTGTCATTCCTAAAATAAAGTCATTTAATTTATGGCATGTAAATAGTCTTACTGTTGTTAGACTCATCTGTCATAATTGATTGAATACTGTGAATCATTCACACTATAGTGATCCTGTTTTTCTTTATTTATGTGAATGCTGTGGAGTTCTGTTTGTTCAGTTTTGTTAGGCTAATTTGGAGTTTAGCTAATATTTCAGCTGCATGCTAGCTATTTTGGCTAGTTTAGGCTTTTTTCAGTGTTTTAGGCAATTTCCGAATTAAGCTAATATTTCTGCTTTAAGCTAGCTTAGACATTATATCACTTTTTAAGGCTCATTTGAAGTTTATCTATCAGTTTCAGCCTTTTCAGCTATTAGCTCGAGCATTTTCAGGTTATAGCTTCAGTGATTTCAGCTATGTTCATCTTTCAAATTTTATCAAATTTAGCCTTTTCTACTATTAGCTTCAGCATTTTCAGCATATAGCGTCAGTGTGTTTTCAGTTATCAAATTTAGCCTTTTCCACTATTAGCTTCAGCATTTTCAGCATATAGCTTCAGTGTGTTTTCAGTTATCAAATTTAGCCTTTTCCACTATTAGCTTCAGCATTTTCCGCTTATAGCTTCAGTGATTTCAGCTATCAAATGTAGCCTCTTCCACTATTAACTTCACAATTTTCAGCTTATAACTTTGGTGTTTTCCGCTATCAAATTTAGCCTTTTCCACTATTAGCTTCAGCATTTTCAGCTTCAGCATTTATAGCTATCAATTTCAGCATCTTCAGCTCTCAGCACTAGCATCAAATTCAGCTTACAGCATTCACACTAGTATTATCACAGATAATGCTATATATCTAGTTAACTTCTGGGTTTATTTTTTGTCTTATCCCTTTTTTCTTTCTGCCAGCTAAAAAAATGACATATTTTATGTTCCCTTATTCAAAGAAAGCAATTTGATTTTATAGATCTCTCCAAATCTTAATCATTTTTAATTAAATTCTATGTTTGTCAGGCTGTAACATTAAACTTCTTTATTGATTTCTGAACACATTTTTGGGCAGGCGTCAAGCTAAAAATCTGCAGGGAAAAGAGGCGTAAAGAACGACGTCTTGACCATTAAAATCACAGTTTTTTCACTCAAGCATGTACGAAAACTACAGCACCTGATAGTTTAAGTTGTTAACTCTTTATTTGCATGAAACAAGAGGCAGTTGTGTGTAAGCTGAATTTTTGTGAAATCCCTGAATGTATTAATAAATATGACTGAAGCTCAGCAAAGAGGAACATCCCTGTCATCTGGTCTCATTACTCCCTACATTTAACATGTTTTACAGCCCAAACCTTCAGTCTGTTACATGAGACAGAGAAAAAAGGGGAACTAAATGATCCCAAAACGCTGGAAGGTTTCAGTGTTCCACTGACTTCAGCAGGGATTTAGCAAATAAATTGATAGCAACATGTAAACTCAGACATTGTGAAACAGGACAAAGTTTTTCCTCTTTTACCATCTGATGTGGTTCTCTCTCGTTTTCTCAGCAGAAGATGTAGCTGATGAGTTGCTTTTGGCAGGTAAAACTATAATTCACTGATGAATTCCTTTGTGGCCTTTTTAATGATCTTGGAATATCTCATTTAAATAGTGGGAATAATGCAAACGATGATTTAATTGGTAGTAACCAATCCCCTCCAGTTCTGACAGAATTTAATAGTAAGACTATGGTGACATATCCCATAATGCCACAGCGTGGCTGCACTGCGGTCACATTTTTATCCGCCACTGTTGCATCCTGGAGAGAGAGATATAGTATGTCCTTTCCATCAAACTCATTTTGATAGGTGACCTTTGACCTCCACATTCCGATGTGGAGGTCAAAGGTCACCTGTCCAAATGAGTTTGATGGAAAGGACATACTATATCTCTCTCTGGAGCTACTGCTGGACCTTTTTCCATCCAGTCCTTCTGCTCACCTGGTAGGTGTGGCCAACGTGTCTTAATTGCCACCTGCTGTCTATTTAACCTTCATTCATTCATTTAACGTAGCGTCCCCCACGGGTTGGGAAAATGCATGAAAGATCATCACCAAAATCCTCGCATCGCGCCGCCATCTTGAATATTCCCACTCTTTGATCTAGTCACTGAAAACGTCACGTGTCCAAAGCTGGGTCCCTGATTGGTTGACACCCGCGGCAGATCACGTCTTTACATTGAATTAACATTGAGACTTGATGCTTCCGCCGCGTTCGGAGTGAATGCACCATAAAACTGCTGGGTTTTATTATATTAGTTTGAGGTTGGACTTTGGTAGTCTTAGTTTATGGGCTTTGTTTGTTTTCTTTAGGTAGTTTTGGTCAGGGGGACCTGCTGCCTCAGATGGTCGACATGGTTGGTCAGCAGTCTCCATGACTTATTTTATGTTTGACCAAGCTTCCAATTCCCTTTGGTTTGTCTTCTTGTTTGAACCAGCGCACTAATTGTTTTTCCTTTTTGATTTTCAGGACCCAGTTTCCATTTGACCCTTTTTCTCACTGGTGTCCAGTTTTTGTTATGGTCCCATTTTTGTTTTTTCCCCCTAGACTTGAACCAGCTCTGCCCACATGTAAAACAAACAAACAAATAAAATCCAAAATGTTTCTATAAAAACTCTTGATGAAATGATCAAATGTTTTGAGGTGACAAAGAAATAATTTGAACTATAAGTAACCAGCACAAAAAGTTTATTTTTTATTTGTCTGAATTGATTTTTTTCTCTACAGCTTCTTGAAGTACCAAATTAAAAGTTACGTTTTTTGATGATTTAGTAAATTTTGAAACACTTTCTGTTCAATTAACTGAATATTCTTAAACCTTGAACATTTTAGCTTGAAATCTTAATTTATTTGTTACGACTACACTTTAGCTTATTGAGCCAAACTGAGACAATTGAAACAAACTGAGGAAGTCACTGAGATCTAGTAGATGGTTAGTTTGTGAAACTTAAACATTCGGATCTTGCTAAATGTGGGCAGATTTCTGCACAGTATTCTATTTTTTTTTCTTTACAGACTATCCAGAGGATAAAAGAGCAAAAACAAACAAAAGGGAGTAAATAACTTGTATAGAAACAGACTGAAGATTCTTGACTAAATGTATCAGTATTTTATAAAGGGAAACTCCGACCATTCTTCTAGGAGTAGGAATAAAAAAAAAAGACTTCCAAACTTTAGGGAATTAAAACGTAAGAGCAAAAGTTATTTAGGAACATTTGTTCTTTAAGAAAACGAGTTCAACAGAAACAACAATTGTATACAAAGCTATTCACACACACACTTTCCCACACTCCCAGGATTGACGAGTATTGATTCCATGTAAATGCTTCTCTCACACTTGAGTCTCTTGTATTGATTTTTTGTGTATCGCACTGTTGTGTGAGTCAGATCCTTTTGTTGCTTGTCAAGAGCTGAGCTGAAGTGGAGCTCAGTGATAAAACACTAACAAATGTTCACATCACACAAAAACAACCTATGCAAATGTAAAACACCATTTACATTTGAATTGTCTTTATTGAAAACCTCAGTGGAAAATTGGTTTTTACTTAACCCCATTGGAAAATTCAGGTTGTGTATAGGATCTAAACCAGGAGTGTCAAACTCAATCGCACAGGGGGACAAAATCCAAAACACGCCGAAAAGGAGAAACATTTATTGAACACTCTAAAACTACATTTTTAAAACCGTAACTTTTTAACATAATTATGAGCTAAATATATAGCATTACCTGCGTTAATGCTAGTGTGAATGCTGTAAGCTGAATTTGGCCACA
This sequence comes from Oryzias melastigma, assembly GCF_002922805.2. Taxonomy (NCBI): domain Eukaryota; kingdom Metazoa; phylum Chordata; class Actinopteri; order Beloniformes; family Adrianichthyidae; genus Oryzias; species Oryzias melastigma. Next base: position 628,951 of record NC_050526.1, read on the forward strand.
GAACATGCTAGTGTTGATAGCTGAAGATGCTGAATTTTATAGCTAAAAACGCTGAAGCTGATAGTCAGCTAAAATATTAGCTAAAAGCCAAATAACTCTAAAAAACAAACAAAAAAAATTACGGTAGGTTAGTCAGAACAGCTAGCATGCAGGTGGAATATTAGCTAAACTCCAAAACAGCCTAAAAATCTGAGTAAATGCCAAAATAGTCCAAAAAGCTAACAGAATGCTAATTTTTAAAACTTTAAAAATGTAACTTTTTAGCATAATTATGAATAATAAAAAGCAGGAATATTATTCCAGAATAAATCAACTTAAACGTTAAACTGATTATTAATATTTTACTCTCCATAAAAATAAATTTTGTCAAAATTATACAAGTGGAAAATAAGCACAAGATAACATGGGGTCATAAATAACAATAAAATAAAACGATCTGGAGGGCTGAATTGATGACTTCCGATCCCTGGAAGACTTGTCATGATTACAATATATTTTTTTCCCTGACATAATTTAGGAAAAGTAGGGCTGGAAGATGATTAAAAAAATAACTATTGGACCCTTTCATGTTGACGTCAGATAAATAGGCGACAGGGACATGAGTGTGACACGCAGCTTCCGGTAAATGGATTTAGACCGGAAAACCAAAGAACTGAACGCTGTTTAACACAATTTTACATAAATAATAAAAGTTAACCTTACCAATTTCAACAGAAAAATGTAAAATATTTATTATATGAATGTCCTGCTGAACTGTACTTTCATTTCCTGTCTTAGATCTTTCACAAATCTAAATACAAATTTGAATCATCTTCAAATATTTGGGGTTTTATTCAAAATATTTTCCTTTTATTTGAGCAGATATTATTCTAACGGGTTCTATTTTGGCTAATGTTATTTGCACATATTTTTAGTGCGATCGAGCACAAAAACTGATCGAAATTCATGTTGACCACATTTAACCCCAAAGATGCACATCGCTGCATTGCCTGTACACATTTTAATCGCTGCAGGCTAAATTTACTTTTTAGTTCACAGAAGTTACCTTATTTTATTGCGTTCACATATATAGATTTAAAAAAAAATGTGGATTCTACACTAATGTTGTGTTTTTATTCACTAGTAAAAAAAAGAAAAAGGATGAAGGAACACAAAAGTCAATAATAATAGAAAATCTGATGTTTTTTGCATTTTTAATGCATTAAATCTGCTGCGGATGGAGGATCTGGTTAAACACAGGATGGGTTTTATTTTGAAAGGAACTGAAAGTTGAGATATATAGAAAAACTTGGTTTTAAAGAACATTTTGAATCTATATTTTTATAAATGAATGGCCTAATGCCCACAAAACATAAATAAAGTGAATTTTTCTAACTTTGAGGTGAAACTCTGGGGCTCTCGCCGAGTTTCAGTCCATAAGAACCAGAACCAAAGGTCTCCTTTAGTGTTAAAGGTTGCAGACCTTTGACCTATCATGATGATCAGCGTTTATATCGCTGTCCTTTGCCGCTGCAGTCGAGGCTCATCGACACGTTGTCGTGCCGACACAAAGTGAAGGAGTGTTTCCTTGTGAGCTGTAGTTAATTTAATTATTTTTGAGTAATCGCGAACATTAAGGTTTTAACGTTTACAGCCCTAATGAAAAGTATTTTTTGTCCCACTCCAATCATGAATTGATCTATTTTAAATCATTTTCAGTGATCTTTTAATCATGATTGTGATTTTATTTTTCCAAACCTAAAAAGAATAATAAATAAAAGTCTCATTTTCTATGATATTTTTTGTGAATAAAATTTTATTGGCATGAAGTGACCTCCCCTCTCCCTCCTCGTTGCTGAGAGTTCTCTGTTTACAGCCCCTCACATTACTATCCAGCTGTTCAGTTTGGAGCTCGAGAGTGGAGTATTTTCTACATCATGAATGTTTTTAAAACTGTATTTTTTATTTCCAACTATCTGAATAAAGAAATACTCAGAAATGCAATTTAAGGTTTAATTTTCTTAATATATGTCCTCCATCATCACAAGAAGATGTTAAAACGTGTCTCCTCCAACACACAAAACCAGCAGTTATCGTTCAGCTGTGATTTAAACTGAGATGTCAAGACAAACTTCACAGTCATGATGCTCATCAGAAACTCAGATCTGGCTGTAATTCGGTTTCTGGGATGATTCATAAAGCAGTGTGATCGTGTGTTCCACTTTCATGTCAGCAGTCGTGTTTTAAGTCTAAGTGTGAGTTTCATCTAAATTGTGAATATGTGAAACTAAACTGCATGAGAGTGTAAGGGGTTAAGAAAATTCATTTAGAGGAAAAAAAAATGTTTTTTTTTTTACAAATCAGATCTGATTCGTGTGTTTGTTCCTATAAAATCACCTGAAAGGGAAACTGCTTTAGGAGGTGATTCGGTTTTAAAAAATGAGACAAATTTGGAGGAAAAAAAGCTTTTATTACAACTTTAACCATTTTTTTGTACAGTTGCGCACCCGAACGTGGAGGAATTGATGGACGGCTTCTCCGAGAGATAGGGGGAGGCAGAGAGCTGTTAATGAGGCAGTGGGTGGATCTCATCAGGACTCGGGCTCGTTGTCAAACAAACATGCGCGCAGGGTAGAAATTCGCCGTGCGCTCAGGAAGTGATCTCTGTAGCTCAGAGTCAGAGTGAGGGGAAGGAAACCCGGGCGCAGACAAAGAGCTGGCTGGCTGGCTGGCTGGCTGGAGTTTGTTTACCTCTTCTTCACATTCGGACGAGGCGGATTTCTCCTCCGTTTTTAAACCTCCACACTTTAAAACAACAAAAAACTGTGGGATTATTGTACTGATGACTTTTTTGTGATCATCTTTTTTATTATTATTTTGGAGACGTTGGGAACTTTGGATCATACTGAAGGATCATTCCTGCGCAATTACAGACTCTTTGACACCGAGTCATCTTTGGAAGCTGGGATGTGTCGTCACTACGATGCATAATTCCTCCAGGTGAGTTCGGACGGGAGAGCGCGCGCGCCACTGTCACAGACCGGGCGATGCCGGCATGCCGCTTGCGTGTGGACCATGAACCGCCGGTCTAATAATTCGATCAACAGTCGATTATCGTCCACACAAACAAAATTACGCATATTTATGACTCGGTATTGTGTCACATTACAACCGGCATTGTTTGGAAGTGGTTTCAACCCAAATGACTGACTTTATAGTTCTGTCCTCCTAAACATGTTTGCATGATTTATAGAGGTTATTAGCTGTTATTAACGGTGATGCACAATCCAACATTTCCTGTTTGTTTTCATGAAGATGTTTGGAAGAGTTGGAGTTGTCTCCTCGCCCTAGCCGGTATTTTTGGAAGCTGTTTTTGAGGATAGCGTGGCGCCAAAATGACCGATATTGGCCCGTCTGTCACCTCGGGCAGTGCGCATCAGGTGCGCGCAATTCGCAGGTCAGAAAGCGCCAGGTAGCTTTTGTTTTCCACCTCAATGCCAAGTTTAAGGTGGCTTTGTTTGCGTCTGTGGATGAGGGCACCGAGTTCAGATGGCGTTTAACATCCCTCTAATAATCCTCTCTTTACGCGGAGCTTTCTTGTTAAATAAAACCAGAGATTACGGAAGATTATGAGGTAATTGTGGCGTATTTTTGTGAACACCGCTGCCTGTGGGAGGCGCAAACGCACTGGATACGAAGCAAGAGAACAATCCAACAGATACGAACCTCCACGTGACAGCTACTCCAATGTATACGCTCTAAAAATAGAAGTGACGCTTTCTTGTGTGTTTTAAAAATCATTATATCTGTTATGAATGTTTCCGCGCACAAATATGGAAACGTGCTTCTTGTCGTATTTCCTTAAAAAAGTTGGTCTCAGCTGCGTTCGCTTTGTGGCTCTGGCGTTGCGCGTTTCCTTCCCTTCTGTCTGTTTTCCTCTTGGCGCAGCAGTGCGCCTTCGCGCGCGCTGTTAGCTCCACACGCATACTTAGGTCTCCACCATGGCCGGCAGGAAAAGAATTCAACTGCTACATATCCCAGTTCGCCTCCAATTCCGTGCGTAAAATGTGCGCAAAATGTGACTTTTGAGCAGTAGTCGGCTCTTCACCTCCGGGAATCTACTCAGTTCCATGTGGGCAAACAGGAAACGCGGCTTCCAACTGTAATCTGTAGGAAATATTTTGTCTAGCAATTTCAGTTTTGACAAAGTAAACACGAAAACGCGCAAATCTTTGTATCCACCGACAGTAAAACAGAGTAGAAATGAGTAGAAATTGCTCCCTTTGAAGTGTTAATTTGCGCGTAAAAAGGTTTAAATCTTCCACTCTGTGACGCAGATGAAGTCTGGCAGCTTCCTTCATATGGAATTTGATTGTTTTACACGTTTAAAGACAAATAAATGCACAAATCTACGCGTTTCTGTTAGAACTGACTGGATGGTAAAACTGTCAGGATATACTCGCGAAAATTAAAGTCTACAAAGAGATCAGCTGTGATGTTAGTCAAAAGCCAACTACAAGAACAACATACTTCCGCTTAGCTGCTGTAAAGGTCGGTGGATGTTTTCTGCCCTGGGAGCGAACAGGGTGTCTGTTTCTAAGGAAATGTTCGAGGTTTGGGCGATCAGGACGCGCGCTTCCAGATCCAGAGGAGCGCAGCTGTGGTAGGCTGTTCGGGCAGAGAGATGAAAGCCCCGACTGACGGTCCCGCTCTGCTCATCCAACAGAACACCGAATCCGTCCGATGGCTCGACCGACGTAAAGGCGGCGGAAGGCAGCAGCGGCGGCGGACCTCCAGCTTCCGTCCGCGGCGCGCGTCTCCCTGCGCAAAGATCCAGCGACGGCGGCGAGCACAGCTGTGCGCACGCGACCAGCAGAAGAGATCCCGACTCGAACAAACCCGATTTAAGCATCCGCGGCCCTCGCCGCATGTCCAGTGGATATTTCTCCAACGATTCGCTGCCGAGCTCCCCGTTCCTGTCGAAGCCAGAGACGGCTAACAAAGCCACGCAAACACCGAGCCCCAGCGGCCAGGTGATGAGCCACGCCTTGCAGTGCCTTTCCGGGCCCGGCAGAGGACCCGCAATGCTGCCGACGCACGGTGAGCACGAGCTCTGTGACAGAAAGTCATCCTCGGGTCTTTGAGTTCACAGGTTTGTCGTATAAAAGTCAACAGATGGTAATTAACGCAATAAAAGCAGAAACTTAAAAACAACTTTTAGTCATTTTCTCCCCTAAACATTCCACTTCTGCAATCTTTCTCCCTCTATGGTGATCAAATAAGTCTGAAAACTAAAGAACAACTAATCGGATCTGACTTCTAAGAAGTCAAACTTCACTGCATCTTAAAACACATGTGTCAAAGTCAAGGCCCGGGGGCCGGATCCGGCCCTTCGGGTAATTCCATCCGGCCCTCCAGATCATTTTATTTTATTCTTATTAATGGTCCATTGTTATCTTCTGCTTATTTCCAACTTTTTTAATTTTGAATAAATATATTTTTATGGAGAGTAAAATATTGAAAGTTATTTAAGGTTTAAGTTGATTTATTCTGGAATAATATTCCTTCCGCTTTATTTTTTTTATGATTATGTTAAAAAGTTACAGTCTTGAAGTATAAAAAATTGTCATTCTGCTAGCTTTTGGGACTATTTTAGAGTTTAGGCCATTTTGGAGTTCAGCTAATATTTCAGCTACATGCTAGCTGTTTTGGCTAATTTATGTTTTTTTAAAACATTTTTTGGCTGTTTTGGGTTAGGCTAATATTTGCACGATAGCCATTTTTGCTAATTTACGTTTTTTTCTTTTTTTAGGCTATTTTTGAAGTTTAACTATTTTTTTCAGCTACAAGCTAGCTGTGGTGGCTAACCTTAGTGTTCTCTTTTTTAGTTTTTTCGGCTGTTTTGGCATGTAGCTAATATTTTAGCTGGCTACCAACTTCACAGTTTTCAGCTATCAATTTCAGCTTCTTCAGCGGCCAAATTCAGCTTACAGAATTCACACTAACATTAACGCAGGTAATGCTATATAACTTGTTCATAAATATGTTAAAAAGTTATGTTTTTAAAGTTTTAAAATGTAGTTTTAGAGTGTTCATTAAATGTTTCTCCTGTTCGTCCCGCGACCTAAAGTGTGTTTTGGCCCCTTGTGTGATTGAGACACCCCCGACTCTAAATATTCTGCACTTCTTGCCTTCCAAATGCTCTGACTGTAACTCAGGTTGTCAGCAGTGTCTGCAGCTTCTGTGTGGGTGTGCAGCAAGCAACAAACTTTCCTTTATCTAAGATTAGCTGAAGGGGGAGTTCAGTGGTAACTGATAAAGATGAACCAAATCCTGCTCACGATGTTGCACGGCCATAAAAACAAACACCTATTTTTGATCCCTTTCTGAGCCCTTTAAATAAAAAAACTTTAGCCGTCATCTCTCTGCCCCTCTCAGTCTTTTTCTCCGTTCTGATTTATTGTGTCGTACTTGGAGCAGCTGTTTGCATTTAATGGCAGATGTGACATACAGATGTGAAGATGTTCGGTCTCGCCGTTCATTTCTATAGCTGCGTTTCCATTACTCATTGGCGCAAAACTATCAAAATTCTAGAATAGGGGTGCCACAAATGGTTATTTTAAGAATCGACCATCATTAGCTTCAGACTTGAAGTGTTTAATCTATATGCTAACTAAAAATAAAGATGATAGTTTATCAAACCTTTAATGAATCATGGATCTTCTTTCCTTCATTCGATTCTGGCAGTCATTAAAACATGGTGACGTATGTGAACAATACTTTGATTTACAGCAGTTACATTCAAATTTCTGCCACCGCACTATCGCTCGTCATCATGTATCAAAGGAGACGTCGGCGTCTTATTGGAGCGGCGAGCTACAGGGGAGCGGTTACGGATGAAGAGATTTTTGTGGATCACGTTGGTCACGTTGGTCACGTTGGTCACGTGACTCAACAACCAGAAGAAAGTGTTTCCAAAGCTTTTATTTTTTTTTAATATGTTCATTTTGATTCGAAAACCACCTCCTTATAGCTCAAAACTTTTTTTGATGAATGTGAGTTCTTTCTAAATTGTCGTGTCTCAATTAGGCAAATTTATTATTGTAAATCCAATTTGGGCAATTTCATCGTCAATGGAAACGCAGCTGTTTCTGAGTAATCCGGTTGAAGTGAAGTGAGGAGACCAACCGTCACTGTTTGTGCTTGAGGAGTTTTCACTATTTGTTTTTGCTGTGGGGGGGGGCTTTGATCTGGTTGTGAGGAACAGATTTATGTGGTGTGATAATGGCTCAGTGTTCATTCAGAGTCTTTGTTGTGTCAGATGTCGCAGCCTCAGATCCACAGCTGTCCTGACATGCAGCTGAGTCAGGTTGACAGAAAGGGAAATGGATTTTGACTACCGCCGCAGCCACCGACACTTCCATCCCAGAAACGATGAGGGAATCACTCAGAAGCCACTGAGAGAAACTATCACTCCGTCTTTCTGCTAAGACGTAATTCGGCAAAGGCCGGCTGGCAGAGGGTGTGGTTGTCTGTGTAAGACCGCGGCACGGTCTGAATCTGGTGGAAATGTGTCAGGGCATGTTTTTCTGATGACAATTACGGAAGAGAGTGTCCGGGAAAAACCAGATAAACTCCATAAACAACATAGTACAGGAGGACAGTACCGGTTCGTGGGTCACTTTTTAGAAATAAATACACTAACTTGGATTATTTCAGGTTTGTTCATTTTCTGATACTGAAGGAAGTTTTATGGAAGTTCCTCCCACGTACCAAGTCGCTTTTGACTTTCGAATGTTTGACAAAAAAGTTGCAACACGATGGATTGACGTTTATATTATATTTAGAAAATTCCACCTTCTTTATTTATTCATCACACCTTAAACGTCAGATTGGGTTGACATCCGGTTGTTAGCATCCATTTTAACGCTAAAGGGAAAATCTTCATCACAAAGTCTAAGTTTAAACAGTCCAGTAGCTTTGACACTGTGGCATTTTTGACGACCAAGCATTCCATATTCCTGGCAAATATTCATTCATTGGCTAAATTAGACATTTTTCCATTTTTTAGGCTAACTTGGCATTTAGCTATTTTGGCTACATGCTAGCTATTTTGGGTTATTTAGGCTTTTTTTTTAAAGGCTAATTTGGAGTTTATGGGAAGTAGAGTTGTTTAGTTACAAATGACGTAAAGCGGCTCCACATTCTGCCGGTTTTTGCCTGGGAATTGTAAAATTTCAAATGAAACGGTTTCTGTCATGAGTTTAACTCAGTCCATGAGCTGAGGTTTGTTCCATTGAAAGAGTCTTGTAGCCACCAGCAATCCAGCTATCACAAGCCCAAACAGGCCTAACAGATTCATCTCCCAATAAACAAAGTGCTGTTCTCACATTGTGACATCAGCATGTGAGAACCTGCTTGTTTTTGTAGGTTGGAAGGGGCTGGTGCTCAGAGAGCAGGTTTTTAGAGGAATACTCAGAAATGCGGATCAAAATACCGTTTTGGGGTTGTTTATAGTGAGGAATTAGCATTATAATATACTTAGAAGCTCAAAACGTTGATTTTGCATGATATAGGCCTTTTAAAAAAATGCATAAATTAACACAAACATACAAATTGTGGTACATCCTGAGTTAAAATACTTTTTCAGTGAATGTGCACGTTTGGGGCAGGATATGTAGTGGTCTGTACACCGAGTAAAATTTGCTGCTTAATTTTTAAAGTAGGAAAAGAGTTAAAAGAGTCATGCACCAGTCTTTGGGTTTATGGTTTTTCATTTGGTGAACATGTTTTCCTCTCATCGCGTGGAAGTTTATCTCATTTTTGTTTCCTGACACATGCAAACCTGGGTGACTTCAGCTCTGTATTTCTTCAGTCATTTAAGTCGTGTCATCTACATCAGGAGTGTCAAACTCAGCCTCACGGGGGGCCAACATCCAAAACACACCTTAGGATGTGGGCCGAACAGGAAAAACAATCACTGAACACTATAAAACTACATTTTTAAAACTTTTAAGCCGTAACCTTTTAACATAAACATGAACTAGATATATAGCATTACCTGTGATAATGTTAGAGCGAATGCTGTAAGCAAGTGAAAAAAGTCAATTTTTGAGCAGGTAAATTGAGCTGCTGAAGATGCTAAAATAAATAGCTAAAAATGCTGAAGCTGAAAGCCAGCTAAAATATTAGCTACATGCCAAAACAGCCTTTAAAAAGTAAGAAAAAAAAACAGAAAAAACAAAAGAAAAAACTTAGGTTAGCCAAAACAGCTAGCATGTAGCTGAAAAAAAGTTAAACTTTAAAGTAGCCAACAAAAACTGTAAAAAAGACTAAATTACCAAAAACAGCTAATGTGTAGATATTAGCAATACTCCAAAACAGAATAAAAAACTTTTACAGTTTTAAAGTTTTCAAAATTGACAAGTCTTTGGACTATTTTGGCATTTACTTCGATTAGCATGTAGCTGAAATATCAGCCAAACTTCAAAGTAGCCTAGAAAACAAAAAAGCCCAAATTAGCCAAAACAGCTAGCATGTAGCTAAAATATTAGCTAACCTCCATAACAGCCTAGAAAACTTTTTCAAAAAGCTTAAATTAGCCAAAAAGCTAGCAGAACGCTAATTTTTAAAACTTTAAAACTGAAACTTTTTAACATATTTTTGAATAATAAACAGGCAAGACTATTATTTACATTTAAACCTTAAATAACTTTCAATATTTCACCCTCCATAAAAATATATTTTGACAAAAATATACAAGCTAGCATATTAATAATTAACAACAATAAAATGATTAGGAGGGCCGGATAGAATTACCAAGAGGGCCGGATCCGGCCCCCGGGCCTTGACTTTGACACATGTGATCTACATGCCAGCAACAGACCAGAGTTTTTTTATATTTAGGGAATAGATTTAGTTAAAAAAATAATGTTTAATATGCCACTGTGTGCATCAACCGTTTAAGGAGAGAGCGTTCTGAGCCAAAACAGCTTTAGGCTGTTTAGAATATTTGCACTGAAAGTGAAAACAGACGTTAAGTTTCTTTTCGAGAATTTGAAATCGTAGAGTCACAGTTTCACTTCTGAGGCTTGAAATATTCACGAAGAGTCTGTGGGCTTTGTGATGTTTGACGACAGATCGTTCCCCAGAACAAAAATGAAAAAAAAAAAAAGACCTGAGACAGGATATAAAGAAATTCATGTCACTGTGTGAAGTCTTGTGGTTGGAGCAGTATTGTCATCAGGTAGGGACAAAGGCACACACGAGCTCTCTTTTTGACTGAAGGTCTCCCACCTGAGTGGAGACAGATTAAACAGAGCAGCTTTGCTGAAATTCCTCTTCATGTTCTTTTTTTTTTTAATAATTCACACACACAACAAAAAGGCAACCCCTCCACCTTTGTGTCAGCTCTGGTGTTTGATTCAGGTCAGATGGAGCTACCAAATAGCGAGTGGAAGTTTCATCATCTCCCACAGCCTGAATCTGGGTTTCATGCCTGCTGTTTACTTCAGGACAAAAACAGAGCTCAGCACGCAATCCTGTCACCTCCAGCAACAGCGATCAAAAATAGTTCTCCAGTGGGCTTGTTTACATCAGCCAAACTTAAGAAAAAAAAAAAGAAAGAAGAAGAAGACTCCAGTTTTTAACTGCAGTGCTGGCGGCTGAATTTGCCTATCCTGTTGCTTGGTAACTGACAAAACTGTGCCTGGAGGTTTAAATATGGCACATAAAAGACAAAAACAGCCCCACAAAAATGTTTGCGTGTCCAGTTTTTAATGATTTGATAAAGTTGTATTTTTCTTCCAGTAGGGCATCAGGTTCAGTGGTTGGAAACAACAATTGTTATCTCTCCTGCTTTAGCACAAACAGGTTCATATTTTCCGCCGAATGAAAATGGAATTTTGCAGGTTAAAAAAAGGCTGAACAATAGTTCTGTAAATTTCAGGATATTGCAGTCTCTGTTTTTATCTTTCATTTTTCATAAAAGCAGCGATTACTTGCGCTGATTACCTATTGTCTCTTTTATTCTCCCTCCTTGCAGCGAGACAGACTAGATAGCAGTCAAAACAGCGCGGCGTACATGTGTGTACGTGTCGGTCTGTCATTAGGTGTGCACGTTAGGCAGTCAAAATAGGCCTGCAGGCCTTTTGTGAGACACAGACAGAAACTACTGGCATCTCGAGCGGTCTGTTACATCCATGAAGACGCAGTGGAGATGGAAACACAAGTTCAACATACTGTCCATTATGTCAGCTCAAAGGAAACATCTTGCTCTCAAGAGTGTGCACGTGCTGTGTGTGGAAAAGTTGTTGTATTTTATTAGAGATTGG